>NW_022602781.1:0-72104 GCF_008692095.1 Etheostoma spectabile | reverse complement strand
AATTACATGTGCCACCTTGCCAACACCCATTGGTTAAGTAAACACTCCAATCAGGATGTTAGCACTATGAAAGAATAATATTTAGGCTGCATTGTCCAAGCCCTATATATTCTTTATTTTGTTGTTTTCTAAAGGACTGAGAGACGACACATGGTGGAGGAACATTGTTTCCCTGTCTTGGATAACACCATATTGACAGATTTGTATGTGTTTTCAGGGAGTACTGGAAATGGATGCACATGCAATCCCACATGAGTTTATCTTTATAGATGAGGCTTTGTTCAACCTAGCAAAGAGCAGAAGAGGGGGGAGAAACGTCATTGGCCACAGAGCCATCATAGATGTTCCTGGCCAACGTGGGGGAAACATCACAGTGTGCTCTGCCATCTCCAGTATGCATGTTGTCCTCCACGTCATGTAAACCTTGGACCATACAAAACAGCACATATTCTCACATTTCTGGACAGACTTCACAACATTCTCACACTACCAGAGCATATGAATGATGCAGACCATCAAGGAAACGGTACGTTGTAGTATGGGACAACGTGAGCGGTTCATCGTGCAGCCGCTGTACAAAACTGGTTCGCTGACCACCCACATTTCTCGTGCGATACCTCCCACATTTCTCACCATGTCTGAACCTCAAAGAAGAGTTCTTTTCGGCATGGCGGTGGTGGAAGGTATACGACCCGCGGCCCTTTGTGCGCGTGCTCTTGTGCAGGCTATGGAAGAGGCATGTGATGAGATGGATGTGGGTGCAATTCAGGGATGGATAAGGCACTCAAGGTGCTCCCCCCTCGATGTCTGTGGGGGGGACATATTGTCTGTGATGCCGAGATGTTGTGGACCGAACCGGCTGTGCGGCAAATGGAAAAACTGTAATTATTTTTTTTTGCTTCTTTTTTTACTGTGATATTTTGTCTGAAATTTTCTTTTTCAGTTTACGTTTTTTGTAAGAATATTTTTGTTCAGTTCCATGTAAATATAGCTGCAATTTTTTGCACTGACTTGTTCACTGTAGTGAAACATAAAATAATGTTTTACCAGCATGTGTGTGTATCTGCAAATATTTCTGTGCATGTGAACAATCTAAAACATATTTAGTATTATGGCAAGGCATAGTAAAGATGAGGTGCTTTTCATTATGCCCAACGTGTGTAGTTGGTTAGGCAAAAATCTGGTAATGTGAATGAAGTGTGTGGCATTTCATGCAAAAGTTTGATTTTGATAATGCTATGTGTAGTTTTGGTTGCAGTGCTTCATTTTGCAGGATATATGAGGTGTTTTGCAGTTTGGGTGTGTGGTTTTGTGAATTGTGTTATGTATTTGATAAAACCAGACTAGTTTGCAAAATTGTGTGTTAGCAATAGGAAAAAACTGTAACGTAGTGTTGTGGCATTATTTTCTAGGACCATATTCATGAGTTCAGTTTCCTGTCAAAGAGACAGAAGACGTTCCCGACCACCTTGTGTTGTTCTGCCAAACAAATAGTAAAATACTGTAAATACTGGAAGGAATACAAAGTAGGAATACTGTGCAGTACTGCAATATTCTAGTGAGAGTAGATTTCTTACCTATTCTCATTCGGAAATTCGGGATGATGGATGCTACAGTGTACCTGCTCACATTTTGGCTGTACTCTTTGCCCATCAGAGATTACAGTCCTTGGCCTTTCTCTTCCTCTTCCTCCCGTCCACCTCCTCCTACTACTCTCAATCCTCTGGTTCTGACTCTGTTTCCAATGTTCCAATCCTCCACAACAGAAGAGCTCACCTTTTGCCGTTTTATGCTAAAGCTCTGATTGCTGATTGGAAAACTGTGTGACGGGTGTTTGCCCTTGTGATGAGTCAGTGTGCATATTTGAAAGGCAGTGTGTTCCTTGTGAAGACAAGAGATTTTCTTCATGAAAATTGTGCCAAAGGCAGAGAATTGTGTGTAGTGTTTTTGAAAAAAGTGTGTTTTAGAACTGCAGTCTGAGTGTAGAAGGAATTGTGCTTGTAGTTTAGCAGAATTGGTTCAGGGGGTTGGTGACTGAGTTACATGTTGTGGTCATTGTGTCTCAAGTACCAGTATTTGTGTGTAAACAATTGAAAAAACTGTAATTTCATCTCTCGGATTCTTAAAATTTTAAACTGTGTTATTTAGGTTAGAACTAAAGAAAAATGACTAATTAAATACACAAATAAGACTTTATGTATAAAAAAAGTAAAAGAGAAACATGGACAGCACTTCTGCTGCTCTCATTTCAAACCACAGACTGTGGCTATCCTCATACCACTGTCATCTTCATCACCACAAAGCTGACTGACTGAGAGCTCTGCTTCATCCTCATCATCTTCATCACTGGATCAGATGTGCACTGAGTAAGAGAGATGCACGGTCTCTTCATCTGAAATGTGATCTATCACCTCCCCTACAAACATGTATTCAGTGCATCATTATGATCCTGTTTACCGTCAGGACACAAAGTGACATCATTTTCTGACAGGAAGCATCAGAGACATGTTGAGGTTTCACCTTGTTGGAGACAGATCAGACTGAAGAGACTTCACACATCTGGAAACATGCTCCACTCTCCGTGCTCCTTCAACGTATGTGTGTGTGTGTGTGTGTGTCTGTGTGTGTGTGTGAGAGAGAGAGAGAGAGAGAGAGAGAGAGTGCATGTTTCTGTGTGTGTGTGTGTGTGTGTGTGTCTGTGTGTGTGTGTGTGAGAGAGAGAGAGAGAGAGAAAGTGCATGTTTCTGTGTGTGTGTGTGTGTGTGTGTGTGTGTGAGAGAGCGCGTGGGAGAGTGAGTGAGAGTGTGTGTGAGAGAGCGCGTGGGAGAGTGAGTGAGAGTGTGTTTGTGTGTGTGCCTCTGTGTGTGTGTATGGGCGTGTGTTTTTAACTGACTCCCAGTTTTATTTGAGGAATCACAGTAGTTTTTTTTATTCTTTTTTTATTCTTTTTTTTAACACCAGGTATTTATATTTTATTTGTATGTTCCAGTTGAGAAAAACAAAGTGTTTGGTGCATTTGTTGTGGCAATCGTCATGTTGAAAATCAAAATATGACTTTTTTTACCCATTTTCTTTTAATTTTAAATGCATTTGTGCAATGCTCTGCTGCTACTATTTATTCATTATTAATGTTCACGATTACAATTCCTAACTATGTAAATACCATACATATCCCCACTCCTTGTATTTCTTTACTTATATTTATACTCTGATATTTATATACTTTGTGAAACTGCAACACAGAATTTTCTTTTGGGGATCAATAAAGTATTGCTGATTCTGATTTCCCATGTGAAAATAATCATACATTCTGATTTAATGTTGCCGCGCAATGAAAACTAAATCTTAGAGTTTTCTGACAGTGATCCAGTTTGAGTCCAGACTACATCTGGAGACAAACTGCTCAAACTGAAAACTAACAAAGAGTTGTGGTGATTTGTACTCAGACACAAAAAACAAAAAACAGGGGAACTTATATAAATGTAAAACTTCTGTTATGGATTTAAATTTCATAAATTACACTGGACAACATTAAAATACATGAACTGACCCAAGAGTCTCAAGTCTACAATCTGAATTCTCCATCCATTACACAGTTCCTTCACTCCTGAATCCTTCAGGTTGATGTTGATGCTCAGGTCCAGCTCTTTCAGATGGGAGGGGTTGGACTTCAGAGCTGAGGTCCCAGTAGCACAGCTGATCTCTGAAAATCTGCAGCTTGTCAATCTGAATGAAGAACAAATGAAGAAGATAACAATCCATTTATAAGCCAATTAGCGTGTTGAGGTTTTGTGTTTTGTTTATGTTTGTGAGACATTATAAATCTGTTCACTTTACATGCAGAAAAGGTTTTAATGCAGTCATTGATTTTATTTCACTCATATCATAATAAAAATTATGACTGTGACAGTGATAAAAATATCACTGTTAAAAATAAAAATAAAAATATTAAAAAATAAGCCTAGTTACCATAATTGTAACATAAACCAAAGACATAATCTCATACCCTTTGACAGTTTTGTTTCTTGCTGATGTTAGTCTAGTCTATAACGTAATCAGTGATCTGAACGCTCTGCCATTAAATGAGTTTGTGTCACTGTGTTCAGGCCCTGGGAGGGGAACTAGGACAAACAACATAGGTGACTGTGCAGTACAGAACAGATCTACATCGGGCAGATCAGTCTTCTCTGTTAGAGCCACAAAATATTGGAACTCAGCACTAATCGAGATCAGAGAACTTAATAACTTTACTGGTTTTAAATTAAAAATGAAATCATGGCTGAAATCAGCACAATCATGCTCCCATCCAACATAAACCCAAACAGCCAATCTTTATGTAGTGAAGTCATGTTGTAGTGGTCTCTGTGATTTTATTGTTGGTATATTGTTGTTGTGTTTTAATGTTGTGAAATTGTATTGTTGCCGTTGTCTTCATGTTGTGGTTATTGTTGTCAAAGTAGTGTTTTTGTTGTTTGTTCTTATAATGGGCAAGTTTTAATACTGTTACATGTGATTGTTGTCTTTACTACTGTGTTAGATTTCCCTTCTGACAGACATGTTATTCTCTGTTTCCTGCCCAGGGAATACGGCTGAAAATTAGCTTATAGCCAATAATGGTACTGCTAAGGAGCTGAGCATTGTCCCTGTCAAATATATAAATGAAAAATAAACAAATAAATAAATAAACTGTTACTGATGTTCAAGAGCTGTTTGTAGTAACACAAATATCGCCAAAATTAGTAAAATAAAAATATTAAAATCCGTTTTTTGTGGTGTCTCATGCATGATTTATAATCTCAATGTGTGTAAAGTGTGTATCTTTGCTCTAATACTGATGGCGTCAGCTTTACATTAATTTATTGTGTTGATAATCAATGGACTTACCGAGCCTTTCTGCAGTTCCTCACAGCTGGAATCAGTCTCTGTTTTCCCTCCGTTGATGTGTTGTACTTCTCCAGGTCCAACTCATCCAGAACCTCCTCTGACATCTGCAGCATGTAGGCCAGAGCTGAGCAGTGGATCTCAGAGAGTTTCTTCTCTAATCTGTTCTCTGACTTTAGGAACTCTTGGATCTCCTGATGAACTGAGTGGTCGTTCATCTCCGTCAGACAGTGGAAGATGTTGATGCTTCTGTCAGGAGAAATTTTGGTCTTCTTCTCCTTCAGGTTGTTGATGGCTCTCTAGATGATTTGTGGACTGTTGTCTGTCTGACCCAGCAGGCCTCCTAAGAGTCTCTGGGTGGACTCCAGAGAGAGCCCATGAAGGAAGCGGACAAACAGGTCCAGGTGGCCATTTTTACTCCTCATCATTTTTACGCCATCATTTAGGTCACTGTTGTCACAGGCTCAGTCTTTTCCCAGGAAGTCCTTGAGTACCTGTGTGATCCTGTTGGTGTAACAGTGGAACAGATGAACGAAGCAGTAGACTGTTTTCTGGAAGACCGCACTCTCTCTTTTGAAGATCTGTGAACAATCTCCTGAGTACAGCGAGGCCTCTGTGACATCCAGACCACAGTGCTCCAGGTCTTTTTGGTAGAACATGATGTTTCCTTTCTCCAGCTTTTCAAATGCCAGCCTCCCCAGCTTCAGAAGAACTTCCCTGTCAGCCTCCATCAGCTCCTGTGGACTCTCTTCCTGAAGTACTACTCCTTCTGGGCGTCAGTGAAGCCTTGTACTTCTGTTACCCTGTCAACACACGCAGGAGGGATCTGATTGACTGCTGCAGGTCGGAACGTTATCCAGACTAGAGCCGAGGGAAGCAGCTTCCCCTGGATGAGGTTTGTCAACAGCAATTTGACTTTAGGACTTGTGTGTGACATCATGAACAGCCTCATTGTTGTTGAAATCCAGTGAAAGTCTGCTTTCATCCAGGCCATCAAAGACAAAGAGAAGTTTCTCTGCGGGGACCTCCTGTGATGTTGGATGGAAAACATGGAGCAGCTCCAGAAGACTGAACTGCTCATCTTTGATCAGGTTCAGCTCCCTGAAGGAAAGAGGAATCACCAGATCGACATCTTGGTTTTCAAAACACTCGGCCCAGTCCAGACAGAACTTTTGCACTGAGAAGGTTTTTCCAGGGTCTTCATCTTGGGAGCTGTCTCCAGCTGTAGAACCTAATGTTGGGTATTAACCTCCTCACTCAGTTTGTCTGTGATGTAGACCACAGTGTAAATCCTGCTGAGGAGGGTTCCACTTCCTGTTTGATCAGCTCCTTCAGTCACACGTTCATATGTCCCCTTTACTCTGGTCTTATGTTCATGTTTAACAACGTACACTGTCAGGAAATACAAAATGTATATTCATTAAGGACACAAGAAGATTCCTGTTTTCAGACGTGAAGACATCAGCCGACAGATGGACAGTCTTACTTTTTCTGGATCTTTCACCACACTGGGGAAAGATCCAGTCTCCTGATGAAGCAGCCTGGTTCTAGTATGAGGTGATGCACTGTCTGCAGAACCAGTGTTCACAGCTGGTAGAGACTGGATCCTTCAGGACGTCCTGACACAAAGCACAGCAGGACGGCTGCTCCTCCTCTCAAACATCACCCCTCTTCCTCTTTCTGTCAACACATTTCTTTATAAAATGACTTGAAAAAACCTCAAAGCTCAGAGAAAAGCAAAAGTATTGTTACTGTTCTGTTTGAATTCAGTCTGTAATTAAACTGTTACTTTAATCTCAACTCTCCTGCTTTCATAACCACTAATTACTGCATTTTCTCTCCGACTGTCTTAGTAACCATTTAGTGATCTGTCTGTAGTTTGTTCATTAAAACAACTCAACATTCACTGCAGCTCCTTCACAGTAAAAGTCCTCCCTGAAAGAGAGATGACTATGCAGAGAGATGACTATTTACTGTTTCACAGTCACTTTGAGCAGCTTAGC
This sequence comes from Etheostoma spectabile, assembly GCF_008692095.1. NCBI lineage: Eukaryota > Metazoa > Chordata > Actinopteri > Perciformes > Percidae > Etheostoma > Etheostoma spectabile. The sequence continues at coordinate 65,220 of NW_022602781.1, read as the reverse complement.
TTGATCTGTTTGGGTTGAACTGGGGTTAGTAGTAAGTAGTCTGAATATTGAGGTACCCGAGCAGTCTCAGACACACAGCATGTGACAGAGAGTCTCAGGTTCAAGCCCGGACTGTTTCCTTCTCTGTAAGTCATACTGTTTTCTGTATCTTGTCAACTATCAAATGAAGACATGAATGTAATTCAAATATTCTGCAACACAGAATTGGACCAAATCTTCATTTGACCATTTTCTGCCCTTTTTATTGTCTGCTGCTAACGTTTAATCAGTACTGTCCACGGATGTTTGTTTTTAACCTTCAGGAACACTATATGGAGCGAATTCATAAGACTTAATAACACAAACACAAAACCAACAGAACAATAAAAACAATCAGGACATTGGCACAGAAAACTAGAAATGCTATCCGCCACTGCTTCAGCAATTTAATGAAAAATCTTTACGTCATATTTACACGTCTCTGCAGAGATGTCTGCCCTACTATACTTGCTGTCATCCGCTCCCTCCCCTTTAAAGAGTATTTTTTGGGGCTTTTCTGCATTTAATTGATAGGACAGCTAGGTGAAAAGGGGAGAGAGAGGGGAAAGAGATGCAGGAAATCATCACAGGTTGGACTCAAATCCTGGTCTTCTGCATCAAGGCATAAACCTCTGAGTATATTTGAGCCTGCTTAATCCACTGAACCAAACTGGCAACTCGATCCCTCCCCTTCAAAGGTGAGCAATTGTAAAATGTTATGATATTTGGCTTATGTGATAAACGCTGATGGAAACGTTATTTGCTGAATAAATAATGAATTGCAATTACGTTTTAGGTCATTTTATGGTTGCTACCCGACACAAAATGAAGAAGAAGTAGTTTTAGTTGGTTCCCCCCAGTATTTTCTCTCTGTCTGCACACAAGGGGGGGGGGGCTCTGTCCTCCTCTTCCTCCAAATCACTCATCTTCTGATCTGAAGTCAGTCTGAGAGGAAAAACAGCAACACACTGGAAACTGAGAATGCTATTTCGACGTTTTTATGTTTTATTCTACAGTTTTTAAATCATCAAATTCGGCAAAAAGGAGTTTTTTACAGCAGGTCTGGTGGTTGTCATTGGCGATTGATTGATTAACCAGTTTTTATTTTATGCCAATACACATAACGTCCCTGTGAAACACAAAATTTAGATTTAAATTTAATTGATTTGATTAGATTTTTCACATTTAACGTGATTTTTGTGTTCAGATGAAAATATAATCATTTTAGCAGTTCCAATCATGTCTCTAGGCCCTTTAAAAGGGTAGATGCCATGAGGCTCCAGCCTGTCACTGGGCCCCAAGCCAACAGGCTTCAGACTGTTGTGGAATATCAGAATAGCTGTAGTTAATTTCTTTGTTTGTGGTCTTGTGTCTTTTTTTAGTTTTACACATTTGAGTGCCTTTTTATGTGTGTGGTATGTAAGTTATAGTTCTAATAATCTGCCTCTGCACCACCAACGTGAATATAACATAACTATAAAATATATAAATAAATAACTGAATATGACGCTGTTGTCCAAACAGGATTAAGGGGCAAGGGATAAGGGTTAGGGCTAAGGGGTGAGGGGTAAGGGGTAAGATGGAGAAATGGGATTCAGCCTTATACTTGTTATTGATTCACAGTGGGGAAAATATAATTTACACTCTGCTGTGATGTCAAAGTGCTGGACAGGCACCCTAAGCGGTTGGGGAGGTTGGTGCCTTGCTCAAAAGCACATTGGCAATTCCCAGGATGTAAACTGGCATCTCTCCATCCATCAGTCCACTATCTGGACTTATGGTCAGTATGTTTTTATTACTATTAGCAGAGGAATGAGACATGAATGAGTTGGTATCAGTTCTCTTGCTATCTGTCAGAGGGTCCAGGTCCAGTACTGTGACCTGGAGGTTCTGGCATTGACTGGTAACCCTTCATAGACTGACAACCGGATACTAGAGACTCTGGTCTCCGTCTCTGGTTCTGGACTCTGCAAACACCAACAGGTTTTTATGAATGTTACTTTAACCATCACGTATGAGCCATTTGCATCCACCTTTTAGTTTGGATAATGTAGTTCTTTATTTCAGCCACTTGGGAGTGTGGCATGTCACTGAGAGTTAGTTAGCCTATATTTACAGTTGTGGTGATCAGTGACGGAAAGGTGTGGATGGGGGGGGGAAACACACGGTTCTCACCGTAGCCGTGAGCATGCCACAGCTCTTTATTAATCAGCACCTGGACTCCATGCTGTCCATGTCGAAGCTCATAGGATAGCCTCAACACCTTATATTATCTTTAAAAAGACAATTATGGAACGCTACACAAATTGCTGCCAATAATTAAAAAGGATTCAAAGTTAGTATCAGGTCTCTTACTTTGTGTCTGAGGGTCCAGATTCTTTACTAAAGTCTGGAGGTTTTCTTCTGGACCGGTCACTCTTCGTAGACTGACAGCCTGATACTACAGACTCTGCTCCGTCCTCCTCTTCCTCCAAATCATTCATCTTTTGATCTGAAGTCAGTCTGAGAGAAACAACAGCAACACTGACTGGGAGCTCACAACACAACAATCGAGTTTCAACAGACACATGCACACATATACATACACACACACATGAATCATACTGTCAATCATTCTAACATTTCTTTCCTCCTCAGGGAGAAAACAGACTCAGAGACTTTGAGAGTAAAATAATAAATGTTGGATTAACACTTACCCTGCCTCAGCCTTCAGTTTCCAGCTGACTCACCTCTTCCTGTTCTAATCATCCTGATCTGCACCCCCCCCCCCCCCTTAATTTAGTGGAAATCAGCTGTTTGTCTTACATTACATTCAACTTTATTGTCGTTGCGCAGAGTACAAAGCACAAAATGCAGTTTATGTTCAACCAGAAACATGAATAAGCAGAAAGGTACAAAGTGATATTAGACAGATGCATAGGTAGAAGGAGAAATGTATTGCTGCGTTATAAGACCAGAAAAACTATGGCTATGGAATGTAAACAATGCATGAACTACATGCATACATACGTCTATGTGTGTGTGTGCGTGCATGCGTGCGTTCGTGCGTGCGTGTGTGTGTGTGTGTGTACGCGTGTGTTTGTGTGTGTGTGCATATATCTACATATAACTGATTGTATAACAGTCTGCATTTAGAGACAAAGTGTTCTTATTTAAATGAATTATTTTTGTTATTTAATACTTTTCTAGTCTTGGAGAAGAATCCCAAATACTGAGTTAAAGTCCTGCATTCAACTGAAATGCTCCTCAGGCAGCGGTGGAGCAGGTATTTGCATCCTTTACTTCATTAAAAGTACTAAGTTTGAGTGCTAATGAGACAAACAGCTGTTGTGTGTTGGAGTCTCGGCTCATTGTTGAAGCAACACCACCACCTGCTGTCCACAGAAACCAACTACCAGTTAGTAGTTAACTAACTAACTAACTAAGGCTGACTCCACCATATGGCCTTTCACTACATTACTGCCATACAGATATTAACGTTGTTATGAAATTATCAATAAATACAGAAACAAAGATAAACTCAAGAGTTGTTAACTTGAGAGAAAAGAGGCTGAATGGTTGAGAGCAGGATGGTAAGACTCTTATTGTGAAAGCGAGGCTGCTCTTTTCTCCAGACATTTATTGTGAAAGAAATCCCATTGTTAGTATACGTGTGTCACAAGTAAGAGTGTATGGCTGCAGCCTGGAGCATCCCATGTCATTCCGTCCTGCCTGTTGCCATCCCCAAGCTTCTTCTTTTCAAAATAAAAGCTTGCATCTGGAATGAAAGAAGCTCTTGTCGACTATCATGCTCTTAATAAAATACTTTAAAAAATGTTCTGTTTGTCTATCTATAAAACAAATATATGATCAAAAAAAAATCCTTCTGCCATTGCGCCTGGTGCCGTCCCCGAGCTTCTACTTTTCTAAATAAAAGCTCGCATCTAGAATAAAATACTTTAAACAATAGGCTATCTCTGTTACTTTTCAAAGTAAAAGCTTGCGTCAACTATCATGCTAATGAATAAAATACTTGACATTTTGTTGTTGTTTTTTAATATTAAAAAATATATGTCCGTCTCTAAAATAAATGCAGATTTTAGGCAAACTAAAAAAATCCTTCTATGGCTGCAACTTGCCTCTCCCGTCCCATGCCTCTTGCCATGCTTATAAGAAATTGTAGCCTATTTGCAGCAATGTCTCAGTGAAGTGTGAACACAATACAGAATATAAATTAAAAAGGAGCCTTGGAAAGAACATGTTTATTTTTGTATTCTTGTTCTTGTGTGTGCAGATCCTTATCCCTCCTCAGGAAACCGTTAGTTGGCAGAAATGGCTGCGTCGCTGCAGGTTTCATCAAATGTAGGCTACGTCCCAGTAAGCACACATACGTCGGCACGACGTCTGCAATTGATCGCTTCATCTGCAATTGATCGCGGGTCATTTGCAAGCATCGGTAATTGAGCGTATGTACGTCGTATTACGATGGAAGTCTATACATCGCAGCAACGTATTAAATGCGTCTTTTAGATGTATTAAAAGTTCCTCAGTTGTTCGCGGGTCATTTGGAAGCATCGTTAATTGAGCGCCTGGACGTCGTATTGTGATAGAAATCTATACATCGCAGCAACGTATTAAATATGTCGGTAAAATGTATTACAGGTTCCTCAGTTGTTCGCGGGTCATTTGGAAGCATCGTTTATTGAGCGTCTGGACGTCTTAACGTTACACACACTGTTGATGTGATGGACAGTAAATCTGAATTCTGCCCAGCAACATATTCGCGCCACTGTCAACAAAGGAAGGAAAAAAAGTCGCCAGTCGACGAAGGATTAGGAGGGACGACTGCTTCGTTGTTGTTAAACTCTATGGTAAGCACTATTTCATTTTAATAACTTTAGCTAAAACAATATTTCGACGTTTTCGCATGTGGAAGTTGGTGTTCTTTTGGCAAATAACAAGCTATTTTTAGCTACTAAGTTAACTACGCCATGTCATGGTTTAAAGTATCATATTAAAGCCTTTAGATCAGGCCAACATCGCACCAGCCGTGATTTTCACTTCATTTAAAATTAAAATACCAGTGTTCTAGCTAGCTAACCAAATTTCGCTACCAATTTCACTAGCGTTAGCTAGCTAGCTAACCAACCACAACGTTAACGTTACACAGGCCATTAACGTTAGCTAACGTTATCGTTAGGCATAATTGAACGTTACCCGATATCGTTACCGTTGATGCTAGCGTTAGCTAGCTAACAGTAACCTCAGTCATACTTTGCTTGTATCGGTTAGTTTTCTTTTATTGGCTTAAATGGAACTGAAACCTCAACTGGGAACAGTTTAAGACTTGAATACTTGTTATCAAATCAAATGGTAAGGTAAATTTGAAATATAGTGATAGCTAATATGTCAACTAGCCATTATTTTTTATTTATTTTTTAAAAGGTGAAGAAGTTCAGGGGGCGTCTAATTGCCTGCTAACGGTCGGACTTAATACTTGTGATAGATAATAAGGTTTTATTTTTACCCTGCTTATCACCAAATGGCACTATCTAGCTATGTAGTTAAAACAGTTTAGTAAGACTGTGGTTATTTTCTGTACATTCGGCATGAACATTAAATCTGGTTAACAATTGATTTTAAAAACGGTTTAAAAACTGTTCGGAGTGCCAACGGTCATAAAATATCAGTTATTAGATGGTGACCGTTTTTGTTGGCTAACTACCGACAGTCACATAACTTTGTTTTACGTTTTGTTGAAGCTAAATTGACCATAAACCTAGCTACCTAACGTTAGTTATATAAAACTGACATTAGAGGTTTATAAACCGCTTTAAGTAAGACTAATCACGTTCAATGGACATATTGAAATTCACAATCATCAATATCACAATTAATTTGATTGGTACTTTTTTCGTTTCATATTTAAAGCAAGGGTAACTTTGGTAAACTGTTTGTTTCACCAGTTATCCCTCATTAGATAAGTGGTTCTTGCTAAGAATATCCACCATCTTCTACAAAATGTCAGAAATACACCGTGTTCATTTCAAAACAATAGTTTGCAATACTAAAAATACTTTATCCTCACAAAAGAACAATATTTGTTGATAGCTTTCACATAGTTTGTCTGTTTTTATGTTGTATGTTGTGTGTATATATAGTGGAAGATCAGAAGACGTGGGCAGGAGTTGTGACAGAAGGCAATGCACAGATGAAGGACATCATACCACAATTGTGAAAAGAGTGAAAAGAGCCAGGTATGTTGTCATATTAGGTTTTTGTATGATGCAAATTAAACACCTGTAATCCTAATCTTTCTAGTTTTCCAAACGTGCAGTGAAGGAGAGATGCCACAGATCCTTCCTGCTGCTGTCAGACTTTATAATCAACACTGCTCCAAGTAGACCACACATGTGACAATTTACTCATGTACAACATTTATCTACACCTTATTTTGCAAAATCAATAACTCCTGCAATACTGTGAATACGGTGTTATTTAACATTCTATCTGTATCCTTAACTGTTTTAACTGCTTTATTCTTGCATTTTTACTGATGCGTTTGTCATTGCACTTTCCCTTTGATGGAGTATCACTGAAAATGTTCCCACTGTGGGATTAATTAAGGATTTTATCTTATTTAAAATGTTTTATATGTTAGTCTTTTTCAGAGCTCTCAACTGCCATGATGACCAAGAGGACATGTGAGACATGCGGAAAGCTGCCATATTCCCAGTCATTACTTTGCCAAATCATCTGTGGTAAGTTTTAAAAATATAATTGAAAATGGAAGTAGGAAGTAAAGAGAGGGCAGCATAAAATGGCACTTTTGGTGTCGAAAGTAAATACTTTTTAAATCATTGTGATTACCATGAAACCTTGATGTTAGCCCTTTTATAGAGAATGTTACAGCATATTTTATGGGACGATGTATAACATGCTATTTAAAGCTTTAATTTAGAAAGTGATCTAAATACATATTGTCAGAATGGCGCTTTAACAGTGGTTGAGGCTAGATGGGACACGGCTTCGGTGACAAAACTTTTAAATTTAGGCACCAAAACGAGTAGTTCAGTTCAGGAAACAGATCGGGATTTGAATTAAAACTCCAGAAGAACGAAACGTGTTTTCCTCAGTGAAAGTATAACAAATATGTAATTATATTGGTCTAGATTAAGCAGAATTTTTGCGTAACCTTTTGGCCGTAGCTGTATCCTTTCTAGTGTAAACAACCCACCTGTTGTAGATCTTGAACTTCATCCAAAATGAAACTGCACAAACTACAGCACCCCCTACTGACCAAATGGCCTTACTGTTCAATTATATGAAAAGGCTGAATTGGAGATTCTGAGGAAAAGTTTGCAGAGAATATAACTATGTTAACAACATTTGGCTTGCCATATTCTACTTAATGAAGCTGGTCTTCTATTCACATCTGCAAAAAAACTCAATCACTTCCTAAAAACAAAGAGAAGAAACAAAAAATGAAATAAAAAAATACTTCCATGCATTAAAAGATACATCTTTGAATAAAGCACTTAACCCAAATCTTTTGTTTTTGCCACATCTGCAGCACAGAGGAATCCTACTTTCCGGAGTCTGAAGGCGAGTAGGCTATTAAGGACTTCCTAGACTGGCAACAGACTGGAGAAGAGGCTGGAGCAGAGACGCCCTTTTTTAGCTACTGAAATAATTGACATTATGATAGACAGTGGACAATATAGTGTGAGAATTAGTTGTTGTTCTCCAACATGTACACACTGCTGTTGTGAAGTATGTAGTCAAAATAGAAAAATATTGTATATGTCAGTGACTCCTATAGATTAAGAAAAGTAATGAATTTTCTTAAATAAATAAATGTTATTCTTGGCTCAATTGGTCAGTGTCTTTGGGTTCAAATAACATTATCATGATCCATTGGCATCCAAAAATGGATAAATTGACTTTTTAGCTTAACTGATTCTGATTGGGTATCACCTGGAAGTAACACAGCCAATAATTGAGAAAGCCACCAAATGAGAGAAAACGACTAAAGCCGTTGCACACCGTTCCCAGGAAACGTGCGTGCCCCAGCTCTTTGCCTGAGGGGAGGCTTACAGTGGCAGACTTAAAAAAACAAAACACTGGTTTAAGCTTTTTTACTAGTGTTTTTGTACTTTAGCCCTTAGTATAGACAAAAGTAGGATAATTATCTCAAAATATAGCTACATGATAATTTTTTGTATTTTCAGAATAGCTTATAATGTGCTATAGTGTGCTATTTTCTATAATAATTTGAACTATGTAAATTGAGTACCCTTAAAAGTGCTTCATAAATAAAATGTATTATAAGTAATTGTGTATGACCTATCTCTTACTTTAGCAATTAATGTAATTTAGTAAAGATATTTAAAGTAATTTCGTATGACCTATACTGATCAGTTGTGTTAAATGGGTTAATGCAAGATCAATTGATCGGCACATCTTCCTGACATCTATTCTACGTATAACATATGTCAGGAAGATGTGCCCGAGATTGCATCTGTAAAATGTAAAGTGGATGTTGGAACTATGTATATTATACGTTAGAACGATGTAAATGTGCCTGCATCTGTACGACGTATTATATACGTTACAACGATGTAAATGTGCCTGCATCTGTACGACGTATTATATACGTTAGAACGATGTAATGAGCCTACATCTGTACGACGTATTATATACGTTAGAACGATGTAATGAGCCTACATCTGTACGACGTATTATATACGTTAGAACGATGTAATGAGCCTACATCTGTACGACGTATTATATACGTTAGAACGATGTAATGAGCCTACATCTGTACGACGTATGGCATACGTTAGAACGATGTAAATATATATACGTCGTGGAAAGAGCGGCTGCACGTCGCAGAAACGTATACAGCGACGTCTCGGGGACGTCGTGCCAGTGAGCAAACGACCAAACTACTACATATCCCCGCCGTATTTTGATTACATCGCCAATACGTCGTGCCGACGTATGTGTGCTTACTGGGGTTAATATCAATGAACAACTCAACAATAACATTGATAAACAAAATTGTTACTTTAACAGTTTTTAACGTTTTTGAATTGATTGAAACAAACGGGGTCACGAATATAACTGTGACTCCATCTGGAAAATTATTTGCAATTTGGTATTTTTGACCCTCTGACTTTACCGTTGGACACACCTCGGCCTGAGCGTGTCCTGTTGGTCCGACGGCAGCAGAGCGGTGCATTCGGCATTTTAAAATTAACAACTAACTAGCTAGCCTAATTTAATTTTGCATCACATATTAAGTAGCTAAAGTGAAAGGTACGCAGATATAGATCTTTATAATGTAGCTAATGTCAGATTAAAATTAACCGAGGCTAACATTAATGTTACGGCAGTTAACTATTAAATGAACGTTGATGATAGCAAGTTCTACGTGGCTAGCTAGCTAACACGCCATTTAATGTTCAAAAACGCGGTAAGTTAATCCAACGGCCCGTCCGAAGTATTTTATGAAATTATCTGCAATTAAGAATAATTCATAGTGCAGTAACTTTAATCAATCATTTAATGATGACTGCTGACGTTTCTCCGAACTAACGTAGCTAGCTAGGTAGGTAACTTTAGAGGTAGCTGGGTGTACGTAAACGTCAGTTAGCTAGCTAGCTAACGTTAATGCACGACGGATGTCTAGCTAATGAACAGTTGGATCTGCCGAAGTCTTAACCGTCTGAGGACAATAGCAGGGCTGCCAACTCTCACGCATTGGCCGTGAGACACACGCATTTGACTGGTTTCACACGCGCACACGCCACACCCCCGATTTCTCACGCTTAAGTGTCAGCCCGGTCGGTCAAATTTATGAAAGAGGAGTTTATCTATGTTTTTACCTGTTGAGCCACTCGTGATCGACTAGTTGTGCTTTCAGAGACTGTGAGTGGGTTCAAGAGCGCTCCCTGTCTGTGGAATTTTCAAATTGTCGCAAAATGAGAACCTTTTTTTCACGAGCCATCCCAGGTGCATTTCCCCGGCTTCAGGTATGAGCTCTTAGTATTACAGACCCGTCCGTCGCTTCGTGTCCAATCTCTCAGTAACAATAGAGGTGAGCAGCGCGGCTGGTAGTGTAGCAACTTCAGTTCATGTTATTGGACTCGCTCTGGGGGGGGGGGGGGGGGGGGGGGGGCAGTGACTCGTTGCATCCATGCCACCTCTAAACTCTGTCAGAGACCAGAGACCCAAATGGGCCTCTGCGTCTGTCAGACGGTCTGAATGAGATCCACCATATCAGCGGAGGAATGACATGTACAGCAGACTATATTATACTATATACTATATTATACTAAATATACTATATTACAACTCTCCACATCTCGGACAACAGAGATGGGAGGAGTTATGTGCACAAAGTTGTAAATATGAGCAGAAATCTGGTGAAACACACCTGAGCTATACTATATATACTATAATATTTATATATATATATATATATATATATATACAATACTGCAACGTTGGGCCACTATAGTGCATCTCTAACCTCTGCATCTCAAAATGTAACTGTAAATAATTAATTTGATGTTTTTTAAAATGAACAAATAGTCTTTATTTTCACAAAAAAGTAAAAACAGTAAGTGGGGCCAGAGGATGAGGGCCAAACATTACTGAGCCTTGGCACAAAGGTTAAAGGATTAGAATTTATGTAACTCATTGGTTCTCATTCTTTAGAATTTCAGTGGTCTTAGTTGATCCCTCAACATTAATTTAACTTTGGGTCCCTGGTCCCTACACCAGGGACCCCTGGACCTGTTCACCATAGACCCAAATCTTCTCAGCTGTTGCTGACATATGCTCCTGTCTCTTCATGTGGTTCATTATGTTTGGCACATTGTGTGGGTCAGTTCTTATATCATAAGAAGTTAATAATGTAAATGCTGAATGCTAAAACCTGTTGATACTACAACAACACAAAGGCTCTTAACCCTACAGTTTTGCACATATCATGTAAGACTTGATTTCTCCATTTTTTTTTGCAAAAAAACTCTCCAGAAAGTGCCATTTAATGGTTTATTTTTCGATTTTTTTCCCTGGGGGGGCATACCCCCAGACCCTCCTAGGGAGAGCCCCATCCCCCCACATATAACAAATCCCAATTTAAACCCTAAAGGATAAAGACCCAAAGAAATTGCTTTGGTACGCGGAAAAATATGGGTTGGCCCCTCCCAAATCTCACTCCAAGGTTTTTGGAAAAGTTGGCAGCCCTGCAATAGGACATGCATGGACTCAGATGGAGAGTGCATTTTAGGACCATCCCTTTCCCATAGGGGTACATGACGTGCCATGTTTAGCTTTTCACATATTAAATATAAAATATTTTCCTACTTTTTCATGGTAATTTTAATCTAGTGTGAGCCTAAAATATTTTTTAATGATTAGAAATGTTGAAACACTTATGCCATTAACTTGGATCAAAAGATGGTACGTTTAATATAAAGTCAGGAAATGGATCAGAGGAGGACTTGTCTCTGAGGTTGCCTTTTTGTCTCCTGCTGCAGGTTTAAATGGAACATCGGAGGACATCGTCAAACGAAGAGAAGAGTTTGGCCAGAACCACATCCCTCTACAAAAACCAAAGACATTTGTGGAGCTAGTGTGGGACGTACTGCAGGATGTCATCCTGATGCTGGAAGCCATCTTTTCACTGGCGTTGTCGTTCTACCACCCACCCATGCATATACAACACAGTAAGTTTTTATTTTCATTTTACACTAACAGTCAGATCAACTGATGGTCAGAATGTGTTCCCTCTTTTCTGTTGTTGTGGTCTGGGGTTCTATTTTCACCAGTTAATTAAATCTGATCTAAGGCAATCAGATCACAAGTGGACAGCTCTAAGTATAGGTGAAAATACTCTCAGGGCGTTGGTACTCTCAGGACAGCACTAAAAGCACATTCTGAGGTCGTCTGAACCACATTGTCCACATTCTTGCAGCAGTGAGAATGGGTATGTGTCCTGAGCCACAATGAAAACTGCCTACTTAACTGAGTGAAACTTTATACTCATTTAAAGTATTTCTCTTTTCACAGAAACCACTGAGTAAAAGTGTGTTTTTGGATGTCATTATCATACTGTCACTGTTTTTCTGATGCTGCCTGCTCTTTAATTCCCAGCTGTTTGGAGCTCTGTGCATTCTGCACTTATTGAGTGTGTAAAGAAGTAAGGGAACACATGTTCAAAAAGCTAAAACTCCTGTGCCTGCACCAGCCTGCGCTGTCTCTGTTCAAACTGTGGCAAAGCCTCTGGAGCGTGGAGGATGAAGGTGAGGGCCATACTGCTGTCGGTGGTGTGTGTGGTCCTGGTGACAGCCTTTAACAACTGGAGCAAAGAAAAGCAGTTCTGCGGCCTCCAGAGCCGCATCGAGCATGACCAGGAGTTCACCGTTGTCCGAGGGGGGGAGGTGATCCAGATCAATGTGTCTGAGATTGTCGTCGGAGACATTGCGCAAGCCAAATACGGTGAGACAACAAAAAGCATGCACTTAGCTATAGTAGAGCTTCCACTGGTTGAGAGTGATTATTATCATCCGTAGCACAGAAGATAACAAAAATTTTGCACGCCACAATCGTGTTGGCTTATTCTTGGATCATTCCAGTTTTTACAACTTTGGCATCTTTTGCTCAGTAAAAAAAAAGTTACTGTTGACTAACTCAACAGTAGTTACCTAGAATGCATGTATTTATGGTGGGAGGAAACCAGAGCACAGAAGAAAAACTCATGCAAACACAATGAGAACAGGAGGAGAACATGCAAATACCCCATCAAAAGGCTCTGCCCGGACTATGTCCAGGTTTAATCAGCTGTGAGTTTTGGTAGAGTTGCAGTCTACAATATTTATGAGTTTGGTGTGTGTGTGTGTGTGTGTGTGTGTGCGTATTTGTCTACAGCTTTTTGTGCACATTCATTGTGGTGTCGTGTCATCAATTTGGTGTACTTTGACAGCTAAATGATTTCTTTTAGAAATGTAGCTTTTTCAAGTTACATACAGTATGTGCGGGACTTAACAGTATGATGTAGGGCCTAATTTTTTATCAATTCTCCAAATTGATACAGTACAAATGCTTGATTTTGAGTCTATTTAGTCTGAGTTGCCTTTAGTTGAATTTAAGTCATTGTCAGGATTTTGTTTATCCAGTTTATTCAATTCATCTTATTTCAATATATGTATTTTGTATATGCTCTGTGTTTACACCTTTTTTGAAAAGTGGACATAGTCATGTGTATCCTGGGCCGTTTCAGATTGTGCAGATTGAGCAGGAGCTTATCGATAAGATCTGGCCAAATGTGAGAGTCCTTGCCAGATCATCTCCAACGGACAAACACACTTCAAAGGTTAGACACACTTTAACACTTTAAACAGGTCATGACAGACAGTCAGACCGACATACGGGTTAAACAGACATGGGGATAGAGACAGGTAAGGCAAAGGTAAATCTATTCATACTGTGCAATTTAGACACAAGGCAATTTAAAGCACTTTAATGACATGTATACATCAAATTAGGGATGTAACAGTTTTATCACGGTATTTTTAAAGGTGTGTTCAATATGTTCAGATAGGCCTACACAAGCTGAAATGGTTTCAAAAAGTGTAACGGTGTTTATTATATTACAAAAATATAGGCAATAAGCTTGTAAAAACTATTGAAAAATGGCTGCTGAAAACACCGGCCAGCTGTAGGGAGATGTCTGACTTTGAGATCAGGAAGATTTATTTACAACTCCAACATGAAGTAAACTATGAAGTTGTATTTGATGTTACATGTGAAGTTGGATGGGGTTCTGAAATATAAGCAAATCATAATGCACATTTATAAGCCTATGACTTACTATGAACATTATTTACCAAAATTAAATGGTATAGCCACCAGCACACCAACAGGACTGCTTCAGTCAGACGGACTGGGACTTATTTGAACACCAGGAGCTGGAAACATTCACAGGAAGAGTACTGGACTACATCAAGTTCTGTATTGGAAATGTGACTGGACAAAATCATTTGGGTCTTCCCTAACCAGAAACCCAGGATGACCAGCCATGTCCGTACACTCTTCAGAGGGCTGCTTGGAGCTCACCTGAAAAGTGGAATTAACAGAGCCAAGGACTACAAGAGAAGCATAGCGCAACAGCACCACTTATCTGCCCCAGTCATGCCCCTACCTGGTTCCTGCACTACCCCAGCCCTGCCCCATCCACATCTGGTTTCTGCACCACATATATAGAGCATATATATATATAGAAATTCAGAGGCAAAGACATGAAAATCAAATAATAGTGATAAACACAGCAGGGGAAAAAATGGGTTTAAACCGATTTTAAAAGCAATTAAAGTTTGGGCACATACTCATTTGGTCCATACATGTGAAAAATCTGTCTCTGTCTCTCAACATCTCAGGTATGATCGACAGCACCGTGCTGGAGGACCGGTAACCGGGGACAGAACAAACGAGGGCCCAGGCTCAAGAAAGCAGATGTTGGCTTCACCATGGTAATGATTGTAGCTGATGTCATCACACTGCTTTGTAACATTTACGGCAGAGTTACTCTGCCATAAATGTTACAAAGCAGCAAATTATAAAGCAGTAAATACAGTGATCAGTACATAAATTATAACAAAAGACAATAAGGTGTGAACTTATTAGTAAATATAATAATGTAAAATTTGAGTTATTCAAATATCAGATGCATATTAATTTGCTACGTTTTCAAGTTAATGGAAGATAAACAAAACTAATTAAAAAACTAAAACTAAAACTAAAATAAAAACAATTGATTATTCTATTAATTCTGATTTAATGATGGCTCTTTCTCTTTTTTTTTCATTATCATCTCATCCACTTTATTAATTCTTTTCTATTGCTATATCCACCTTTTGTTGAAGATTTCCTGTATGATGTCACATCTCTTTCCTCGTGTAGATCGTCATTCAGTTTGTTGGGAAACCATTCAGCTGTGTTGGTCTGCCCATCAATCAGTGGCTGTGGTGTATCTTCCTGGGTTTCGGCAGCCTCCTGTGGGGACAGGTGAGACATCATTTTAATAGTAAATGAGGCGAGATAGGGATGACCAAAGTTTCTAGCCAAACTGGGGGCGTTGTGGTCAAGATCTTTAGAAGCACATTTACTAGCAGGCTGCAAATAAACAATATATTTTGCATGAATGCTGAATAATGATTAGAACTTTATAGGCTATTTGTGCAGTAGTGACTTTTAACTTGCCACCTATATCTTTGCTCCTGTGTCATGCCCACAACAGGGCACTGGTATGAAATAAAGATCTGTAAATGAACGCTTTACTTCTCCAGAGGTTCCACATGTAAAGCCTTCCAACAGCTTGATGGGCAATAAAGTCCGTTCACACCAAAAATGATAACTACAACGATAACTTTAACAACTTAAGCATCCACACGGCTGAACGATAACGTTCTGTAAATGTTGGCGTCAAGCATGCACTGCCCACTCCAAATGATAATGATTCATTGCAACGTCTGCTGTATCAGTGTAAGATTTAAAGCCCATGTTGCAGGTTTAATTTTCCAACGAATTTGCACTTATTGATTGTGGTAATAAACATTCAAACTGTTATCCACTGTATATGATATTGAAAAGTATCACAAAACATAAAATAACACAAAAAAGTAGGTCATATTTTACAGTGGTTTGCTTTTCTCCCACAATGCATTGCATGACGTCACACGAGGGAGACGATAGGCCAGCCAGCTTAGAGAGACCATTGAGAGTTACGAGAGAGATAGAAGACAACAGTGTAAGAAAGAGTGTTCAGCAACAGATTATAGATATTACATATATATATATATATATATATATATATATATATATATACATAACCTATATATATATGTATATATATATATATATATATATATATATATATATATGTATATATGTATATAGCTAGACATATAGATAGAGAGACAGTATTGATAGATATATTTAGAGAGAGAGAGATAGATAGCTATAGCTAGCATACCGGTATAGCTAGCTGTAGGTTAGCTAGCTAGGTAGGAAGGTGGGTACAATTTGTCCGTGTTAGGCAGGCAGATTTTTCAAAGACTGACGTAACCAAGACCTCAAAGATCTGAAAGTGAAACACAGCTTAGACGGGGGATGTTGTTCAGCTTTTCACAAGTTTAGAGCTAGCTAACGCTACGCCGCCGGACGTTAGCACAACAGCGTTAGCCTAGCCTGCTAGGTAAATATTACGACTGCCTTTGGTGTTGCCTATATATGCATCCATGTTGTCAACATCATACATGTGGCATTAGTGCACCTTTTGTACCATAATTGTATTGAATGGAATAGTAAGCTTTGCTCCTACGAGATGGGTGGGTTTTTGTTACGTTACACACAAAGCTAACTGGCTATAGTTAGCCTGTGCGGATGCTAGCGGATTAACGTTGTGTAGCCAGCGTTGTCGCCCACAATCAACCTGCAGTGATGTTTGAAATGGAGACACGCATATCGTTTCTTTCCCCTGAGATCCTGGACATTATTTTCATTTACGACGTTAAAAATAAATGAAGAGTAGCCCGAGTGTGCGCGGTATGAGCTTCCCGCCCGGAGGCTACTCGCCTACAGCAGCTGCTCTCCACCGCAGCTTCGCCGCCACACACACACAAGCACCAGCCAAACAGCGACACGTTTTCACCGGAGGTTAGAGGTAAACACTTAGAAATAACACTCGGGATGCCTTCTATTCCTATATCTAGATAAGTGTACCAGTACTTATTTGAACTAACGACATGATCCCTGTCACTAGATCGAGAGAAAACGTTGACGTTCACTCGCTGCTATTCACTGACAGTAAAAAGTAAAGTCATTGTATGCACTAATGCGTTGCTAAATAAAGGAGATAAATGAAGGAGACTTCCCCACAATCTTGACAATTCCTCATTTGCCCTCTCACGTCTGTCAGGTTGGTAATTATTCGGCTGCTGGCCTTTCCTCCTCTTCCTCATCCCAGTCAGTCACTGTAGTTCTAGTGCCAGACTGAGACTTAACTCCCTTGAGTGACGTCATTGCCGAATTGACTCCATAAACCAGCGAATACCAAAAATGACCAAAAACTAACTTTTAAAACTATTTGGAGACATTTTTAAAAATGATATACATATCTTGAGTGCTTTTTGTACCCAATAATCAACAGTGGTGGTTATCTTGCAACATGGGCTTTAATGAATATCTGTATTAATATTCTACCTATTTGTGGATTCAGGTACATTTTATGAACCAAAAAAACAACAGCGGCGCACAGAGCTCCAGAGAGCGTCAACAATCGTCATGGGCAATTCTAAGTGCCAGACGGAGCCACGGTACTGCTACAAAATAGCCTTGGGAAGAAACTTGTTTTGTTGTCAAAAGTAGTTTTAGTCGTCAACAGAAAACTTGGACAGAAAGTCCAGCTAGCTGTCTGGATCTACCCTGCAGAGATCTGAGGAGCAGTTAGCCATCGTCCTCAGAAATCCACCGGAGGTTAGAACACCAACACAGAGAAAGAGGAAGGGGACAGACATCGGCTGAAAGTTTTCAGCTGCAATGGAGCAATCCCGGAAGTGGAACATCGTGGATATAGACTACCGGCAGTATGATAATAAAATTAAAAACACAAGATTCACTCTCAGTGACTTCTGTGACATTAGTACTTAAAAGTATTTTTAATGTCACGCCATGCCACTGACCACCTGTGTGGAACCATCTCTTTGCACTGTTATGTTGTACATTTAGATCAGGGGTATTCAATTAAAATGCTAAGAGGTCCAGTTAGAGAAGATTTTGTCAAGCAAAGGTCCGCAACATCACAATGACTAACTTGCGTTATCATTCAGTAACACAGCTAATAGTTGTATGAAAATATGTAAGTATCCTAGTCAACAAACTACTGTCAAAATAAAAGTACATTAAAATAATATTTATTGTCAGTTTATATGTTGAACTGTAGGGATCATAAATAAAAACTACTCTAACAATTATCAATTTAAATAAAATAAAAGCTGCATTTAGAAATAAATTATAAATACATAAAACACAACAGAGAAAATGTGCATCTCAAAATAAAGAGCAACATTTTATAAAAATGAAATAAGTATAGTTTGAGTTTCCTTTTACTTTTTAGTTAACGCCCTTTCACATCTTAAGTTTAAGAAATTTTATAATCTCAACAGATTTAACACCTCATTTTCTCTTTTGTTCCCTTTTATTTCCCACTTCCCTACTTTGTCTTCCTAAGTGAGAGAACTGAGCTCTTGCTTGTCCTGCCAGGATTTTAAATCTTGGCTGGAAAGGTGTCGGGGCCATTCTCATGCACATGTGTAGTTGCTCATTGGTGAGCCTGGATCAATATTTGCTTTTGATGATGTTAATTGTGGAGAAAGCTGCCTCACAGTTGTATGTGGAGCCAAACATGGTAAAGATGTACACGGCTACTTTACTCAGTTCTGGGAAAGCGGACTTTGAGACCATTTGAAGCCAGAAAGTGTCAGGATCCGTTTTTCCAAAATGCCCTTTCAAGGCCACATCTGCTTGGAGATTGACAAGTTGCATCTGGAGAGGCCCAGCATTTGGCCACTTGAAGAGCTGTGTGACTTCCTTTGAAAAACCCCTGACATCTGTGATGAGGAATGGGTTCTGAATGAACAGGGTGAGCTGCTGTCTAAGGCTGAGCCTGCCAACAAAGTCAACAAAAGAAGACACATCTCTCACCCGTAACCTGTTTCTTCACTGTGGGAAGTGTGCACAGTCTCCCTGCAGGTCTTCCATAACAACGCAAGTTTCCTCTGAAAGGAGCGGAGAGTTGTCATCAGGTCACAAACTGAATTGTCCTTGCACTGTAGCTTTACAATTCATTCAGGTGTGAAGTGATCTCCACCAAAAATGCCACAATATCCAAGAAAGCTGTGATGTAATGTAAATGTAATGTATTTATATAGCACATTTACTGATGTGCTATGTGCTATACTGATGTCCCCTCGGATGGACCAAATTGGCTCAAACACCCTACCTTTGCTGAGCCATCTTACATTGTTGTGTAGCAGAAGGTCATCTGCATTAACTTCTCTGAGGAATTCCCTGAGCATGTGATGCTGATGGGAAGAGGATGCTCTGATTAAGTTTTCATTCTCATCGTGTTCATCACCAATGATGAGATGTTATTGAAACCACTTGATTCAGCTCTATTGCCCTCTTTGTTGACATCTCCTTTATGGCCAGGTAGATGTCCTCTCCTCTTGTACGTGTCTGAAGGGGTGTGACACCTAACAGAACTTCTCAGAACTCTTCCTTGTCCTTGTTGAAGAACCTTATAAAAACTAACAGCTGAGCATTGTCAGACACATCAGTGGACTCATCTACAGCTAAGCCTATGCATGGTGACTTGTGAATTGCTTTATCATGCTGAGCTAGCACATCCTGGGTTATTAGTTCTGTTTTCTTTGTGGCTGATGATGCTGACATACTAGGTATTTGCTGGATTTTTTTCACACAAGTCTTATTTTTGTTTTCCCTCAAGCAAGGTTTCAACTACTGCGCTCATGCACGCCTTGACAACCCATCCATCAGTAAATGCTTTTTATGTTTACCCAAAATCCAGGCAACTTTAAGGGAACATTCATCAGCACGTTCATGGGCAGTGAATGAATGCGTTAGGATTCTGCCGGATTGATCAAATCAGGCTTTAGATTTATTTTAGTTTCTGTGGCCTCGGTCCGGATGTCAATGGGTATGTTTGGTCAAAAGATTTGTGCTTTGTCGCATAGTGGCGCTTCACATTGCTGCTTTTGATAATTGCGACATTCTCTGAACATATGAGACATACAGGTTTTGAACTGCCTGTGGGAAGAATGAACATGCAAGAATCTGTCGATTCTTGATTGAAAGCTTTCCACTTTTCTTTTTTTAGAGCATGCCATGTAAAACGTCTGTCTTTCGTTTAGTCTCTCCGTGTGTGTCTGTGTGTGTGTGTGTGTGTGTGTGTGTGTGTGTATCTCACTCTTGCTCGAGTTGCAGTGGTTATTGGAATGCACAGATTTGATTGGCTTAATAGCATAACATGACATGATTTACAACGCATTATTGGTCTGTGAATGTACTGGGCTGTGCCAGAGTGCTAAACCAGTACCATAAATATTAGAAAGGCTGCGCATGTTAAAATAGAAACGCTCCGTCAAAAGTCAATAATTCTCAATGTATTGGTTTTGATCCGGGTCCGGACAGTACAGTGGCTGGGTCTGGATCCGGACCGCGGTCTGCCTATCAGTGACCTCTGCCATAGACCATGTGTCTTGTGATGTTTTAAAATAATTGCCGTGACCCAGAACCAGAACGCCTGGCAGTTTTTTAAAGGAAATAACTTAAAACCAGATAGAAAAGTGGCCGGGTGACCCAATGACACATCTACAATGTCAGCAGTGGCTGTGTTTGCTTGTAAGGTTATCACAAAGTTAAAATACAGTGCACTGGATTGTGATAGCTGTAATAGGTTTGCAATATACCTGATTAGAGGCACATATGTGGTTGAGATATGTAAATTTGATCAATCAGTATCTGCTTTTCTATGGTTGCAATTGTGACAAGTTGTCCATAGCCTCTGGACTGAAACAACTCTTGGATTGACTTTTTGCTTCTACAGAGAAGGTCCTTATTAAAGTCCCCACAAACAATGACGAGCTGGGGATTCATCAGGTCTAAAGAGTCCAAGAGGCTTTACATGTTTAGTAAATCCTTACCAAGACTAAAATGTTGTGGTCTGTAAACCGCTACAACAACTGCACTCACTGGAGCCGTAATTTTGACAACTACAAACTCAAGATCAGTCACATTTTGCATGTACATTCGAGCCTCTGCTTGATTGTGGCTCTTACAGTAGGCTACACTGCGACTTAACCTACATCTTTTTTGGCCATGTCGGGATAGTTGGTGTAGGAGACATGTTTGCTGCGTTCAAACGTTTGCATCCCTCCAATTGGAACTTTGGTGAGACAAAGGTTCCGGACAAATGTGTTTCTGTAATGCACAACATATCGGAAAGTCCTAGTTCATGGTAGCACTTAATGTCCTGAATGTGAGATGGAAGTGAGCTGTGCATGCAAAGGCTAACTTCATTGGAAACTGCCTTTGGACCACTCCTTTCTTGCACAGTCTTTCCTCACTTCTCTCTATGTAGACCAAGTTATCCGATGCCCGTTGTATCTTAAGGCGGAACTTCTGTCCTGCGGTTGTACTGTCCAGCTGAAGTCCAATCAGCATCACTGGCGATTGTCCACTTTGCTTGTCTGTCACTATGTTGGCAATTGTTCCAAATGTCCCATTAACCTTCCCATCTTCCACATCCAGGTTCCTTATCACCATAAACTGCACTCCGTGTTGTATGGTGTCAGGCAAATCTGTTTTTGTGCCTTTGAAGGATCCTTGCTGCATCATTTCCCCTGTGGTCGGGTCTTTTGTAAAGACCTCTGCCTTGATGCTTACAAAGTCAGAATGGAGGGCAGCCATTGTGTCAGAATTGTTCGCATTAACTTCTTTGTTTGTTGCAAAGATATGTAGGACATCAGGTGGAAAGTGATGGCCTGGTTGAGCAAAGCTGTACTGTCCCGCAGTACTTGTCCTGGTAGGCTATTTGCAGTATAATAAACGGTTTTGACCTAATTATTTTGCACTGAAATGCCACCCGTCTGTCGGCTCTGACAGCGCTGCATCAGGGCGCTGTGCATTTCCTCGCACTGAGGTGTGGTGTG
This sequence comes from Etheostoma spectabile, assembly GCF_008692095.1. Classification (NCBI taxonomy): domain Eukaryota; kingdom Metazoa; phylum Chordata; class Actinopteri; order Perciformes; family Percidae; genus Etheostoma; species Etheostoma spectabile. The sequence goes on along the minus strand of NW_022602781.1, from coordinate 43,420 downwards.
GCGTGCTGGCGCTGTATATCAACAAGTTCTTAAAACCTCAGCCTCCACAACAGCAATGGCTGTCATATCCTGAGCAATAAAGTCGACAATTCTCTCTGTGATGATAATTTTGCCTTGGATTGTAGAGGCTTAACATCCAGCGGGATCTGGGGGGGTCGTTGCGGGTGGGTGCGCCGGTAGTTATAAAACGATTATTAGACTATAAAATATGCCAATTCTGATATGTTCATATAGCCTACTCAAAACAGACAGGGCAACCTAACGCAGAAAAGTTAGCTTACCGTTTTTAGGTGAAATGCCATCTTTGTAGTCAAGCTGCGATATGCAAACTGTTGCTTGCAAACTTTGCATTTGACTTTTTTTCCGTTATCTATTTTTGTAAAATGCTGCCACACTGGCGATGTCTTTGACATAGTTGAGGAGGACTGACTGTAAATTAAACACTTACAATTAAATAAATATTCATCAAACCACTAAAACAAGGTTTTTTAGTTCTATCTTCAATCTGTCCCCAGTGGGTTGGGCTAATCCAAAAATAGTGAAAACAAGGGGGTTGTTCTAAAGACAGACTGTTACCTGTTAAACACTGATGCTCTGAAAACACCCCCATTAGAAATAAGTGCTTTCCACCCATAGACCGTAACGGTCTATACTTCCACCTGATGAAATAACACGGCAAAAAATCGGAATCAGAATTTTGGTCGAGCCAGAAAGTATCGACGAATAAATCGACTAGTCAACTGGGAGATTACAGCCCTACGTAGAATGTCACATTTTGCATTCCAGTCAAGCTCAGAAAAGTCAACTTGTTCACCTTTTTGAGCTTTTTTTCCCTCTATGACCACAGGTAATCTCATTTCAGCAGCAGAAATGGTCAGAAAGAATGTTTTCTTTCCCAACTGTCTGACCATAGCATTGAGGTCTCTGAGGGTTTTGTCCCAATAGGCTGGAGTGCCTCTCAAAGGTTGCATGAAGCGTGTTTCATCTTTGTTTTTTATCAGTCTTTCCACATCTTCTTTATTTTTAAGCATTCTGCTGGAAATTTTCCGTCCATATCTGGTTGTCGGTTTGCCTTTACGCAGTTGGATTGACATGCTGTTTGTAGCCAAGTGGGTTTCTGTCACAAACTGGGAGAAGAATAGGGGACTCTGGTCACTTGCAAAACGGGTATCAACAGAGAACAGCCTTGCATTGAAGTACATGCTAGTTTCATTTGTCTGACCTCATCTAATGTGTTCTCTCCGTTTGGGAAACTGCACTGGGAAGGCCATTGCTTCTAGTTTTGGTATGGAAAAGAAGCCACTGGTTTGTTACCTGGGACGGTGCAATGCTGGATATTCCGTAACCGTATGATAGAAGTTCCTCTGCAGGGTCTGGGGCTGCATGCAAGTGTCCAGGGCCAGACCCGGTCTCAATTCCTCTTTTTCATTTTCTGGGTCTTTGACTGGTCAGTCTGCTCACTGTTTGCATCTGCACTGGTTCCCATTTCTGACACCATTTCTCCTTCTGGGTTTCTGGGCTGTCCAGCATGTGCAGTAATTGCATCTGGGTCGTCTTGTTGGGTCTCCTCTGCATCACTTTGCTGATCATCTGGAAGATTTTTAAATTTAGCATTTTCATCTTTAGATACAACCTTGTATTCTAAATGGATCTCTTTGAGTTTGGTTAGTCCTGCTGGGACATTGGTAATGTTCACTTTGTAGAAGTGCTGATATCCTTTCTACTTGATGCGTCTTTTAAGTTTCATCTGCAACACTGTTGATGCCTCTGATAGTACACACACAACAGCACAATGTACTGATCTTTGCTGTCCTTTGGGCAGTGCAACTATTTTGGCAAATGGTAGGATTTTGGCAATCAGCTGTCTTTCAAGCACATTAAATTCAACCAATTCTGGTGGGATTGCTGCCAGTTCCAGTTTATTTGCAATTGCAATAGATGGCATGCTTCCTCTGTTCAGGTGGTTGTTACAATTGACATTGTGGTTGTCACTTCTGACATTTGTTTACAGTTTTAATTGTTAACACAGCTGTATATTGTTAAGCATGAGAGACAATTATTAGTATTTGTACCAGTGTTTCTGCTGTAACTCTATCCCGGCGGCCAAGGCGAAAAACACAGAAAAGGTTATTGAATGCAACTAAATTCAGAGTGTAAGACGGAGCCTGCTGGACCTGGGCGCGAGATGAGACCGATGACCAGAATATCATAGTTCATGAAATGCAGCGCAGTGATGATACAGACATTTCATACACACGAGGTGTGTAACTCCGCTGACCCCCATTTGACTCGTGCATTCATAATTATTCATAATGAGTCAGCCGTATCTCTGTGAGTACGTTCATCGCTCCCCCCTCTCTCCCTAGCTCTTTTAATCAGTTATTGTTAAAAAACAAGTGAAGGAGCTTTCTCAGAGATACATTTTTTATTTTATTTTATTATCCTATGCTATTTATTTCAGATAGCAAATTTTCATTTACATGTGTTGCAGCTGTATGTATGTACAACATACAACTTCAACATAAGAAGAATGTAGCATAATATGGATGTGAATGCAGTTATAAATAGCCTATGTGATAATAAAATTTGTTATGGTTAAAATCAACAAATAATCGTGATAATTAATCGTGATTACAATATTGATCAAATAATTGTGATTATCATTTCGGCCATAATCGTGCAGCCCTAGCAGTTGTATCTCACATCATTCTGGTTGTGAGTTGCCCTGAGAGTCTCAATACTTGTGCTGATGTGTGACTCATCTTGTGCCAGGTTGATTTGGCAAAACTTTTTTTTATTGCTATCACTGATAGATTTAATTAATTCAGTTTTAGTTCTTACATGAAAATAATAAAAGAATTCTTCAACATATGTGACTGTCTCTCTGTGCCACTATTTTAAATTTGAAGACTGTTAACAGTAACAGGGGCTGTCACAGAGTTTCCATAAATTGATTTGTCAGAGACAAGTAGCAGCAAATCTTTTTAACTATTATTGCTGCTTATTTATTCGTGAAATCTTATACAATAGCAGGTCAAAAATTGATAAAGGCGTACTATAGTATGTTGAAAAATGTCTATAGCTTGTCTGTGTGTGTGAGTGTGTGTCTGTCTGTCTGTCTGTGTAAATAATCAGTACTTTATGCATCCTAAACCACCAGACTCCATGTAAATAATCAATACTTTAAGCACTTTACAGTTCTTAATATAAAATTATTTGATTTGTCAGAATTTTTTTGCAATTTAAACTATTGTTTAGTCATAATTTTTTTATATATGTATTTTTGTGTGTAATAGATACAAGTTTTAATTGTCTAGGGAAAACCCTGCCTTTTCAGCTGGATAACAAGAACAGGAGGGTGCATCATCGGAGATCCAGTAGCTTCTTTACCGTGGAACTCTCTGTGGTTTGGACATCTAATAAAAATGACACATGATTTATGAAACTCAAGACCTTGCATCACATTACCACTTGGGACTTGGGTTGTCTGCGTTTTAGGAATCAGATGACAACACCAAATGAATGCAGTTTTAGATGGAGAACACATGGGACCGGTCTGGCTGGTGGGGACGTTGCCATCTGATAACAATACAAAGTTTACTAAACTTCATCAACTAATACAAAGTCTATTCCAAGCAGACAATTGACAAATAATAAGCTTGTATATTGTTTATGTAGCGTTTGTTGATGCCCGGTGGGTTGATCTGGACTGGATCTGCCAAGTCAAGCCTTGTCCAGTGTACTTTATTAAGAATACCGCTCTTCAAGGAGGTTTCATGTAACTTACTGTGAAGATGTAAACCTGTGATGAGGAAAAGGATTCCTAAACAAAGACAAATTTACCAGATATACAGCAATATGAAATGCGAAAAAATGACAATTGCAAGAACTAATGCAAAAATAACTGTTTTGATAACTAGTCCAACCTTTACTATTTTTACTATATAAAAATGAAATTTAACCTTCTCTAATACTGTCCGCTAATCCTAAATAACGAATGCTGTCTTAACACAGCTGGACACTGGGAACCTAAGAAAAACAGAAAATAAAATGATTTGCTCCTTAATTGCCACACTGCCAAAAACTGTGCTCCTATTTCAGGTTTCACCCTGTGAAATGAATCAATTTCAAGTGATCATTAAACACCTTGTGTTAAAAAAAACTAAGTTTACATCCAGACAGCAAAAAGCAGAAACCTATGATTTATTTATTACCAAAATAAGTTTTTTTGACACTGTCTTACCTTAGAAGGTGACGTGATGGAGAAAAGATGAAGCACTGGGTTGTGAAGGTGTATGAATTGTTTGTCTAGAACAGAAAGAAACCAGTTAGCACCACAGCTATGTAACTGTAAAAGCTTAACATAATGTACTGTACCAGAAACATTGATTCATGTATTATTTGTGTTGTCTTTGACAGTCTATTATCATGTAAAATGTAGGCAGCACTTCAAGGAAGCTTTTTAATAAGTAGTTAAGCTTTAGTATGCAATCAAATGTGCTTGTTTAGAAAAAAAAATTAATGTATTACTAATGCCATAATCTAATCCTTCCACACATGGAATTATGTAATAATAATTATCTTGTAAAAACAGTTTAAATTGTATTGGAAAGACGAGCATTACTCACAGGTAAAAACTGCTCAACATGCTCACATGTCACAGATGACAACATACAAACACAACAATACACTACACACACCGAAAAAGGCACCGGGCACCTTTTCCACATCCCTTCCTTACAATCAAATGTTCATAGTTTTGGGACGATAGGAAGTGTAAAGGCAGGAACATAGATTTAAGTAATATGGTAAAGTAACAGTTTTGCTGCAAGCTACACATGCTTTTATTTCTTCTCGTTTAGACTACTGTAATGCACTTTATATCGGTACAAGTCACAAAGCACTTTCACGCTTACAGTTAGTCCAAAATTCTGCAGCACGTCTTTTAACTGGAACTAAAAAGTGCGTTCATATAAGTCCAATTTTTGCCTCATTGCACTGGCTTCCTGTACGTTTTAGGATTCATTTTAGGATTTTGTTTGTTTTTAAAGCTGTGAATGGACTGACCCCAACATAAATCTCGGACCTCATCCTAATTTATAGGCCAGCGCAGTCACTGAGGTCAGAGAGCAAGCTCCAGCTGGTGGTCCCCAAGACAAGACTAAAACTCGGGGGGACAGGGCCTTTTCTGTGGTTGGACCTAAACTCTGGAACGCTCTGCCCCTCCATGTCCGAACAGCCCCAACAGTTGAGTGTTTTAAGTCTCGCCTTAAGACACATTTTATTCTTTGGCTTTTAAACTCCATGTGAGTTGTGTGGTCCTCTGATGTCTCTTATTGTTTTACTGTATTTTAGTATATTATTCATTTTATCTATTTTTTTTTTTAAACCCGATGCTCTTATTTTGTTTTTACAATATTTTACAATAATTGTTTTGTATGTTTGAGTTTTCTGTGCAGCACTTTGGTAACTTTGTGTTTGTAAAATGTGCTATACAATAAAGTGGATTGGATTGGAATATAAAATATAATCCAACAGTCCTGTCTTCAGCTATTCCACCCTGGTTGTGATGCCATTAATAGATTTAAATATCAAACTGAAATTGAGAAAGAAGTCTGAGCTGAGATCTGCTGGGAATATAGTGCAGCATTATTAAGCAGCACTTAGCAGATAAGTTGTTGAAATGTACATATGGTTAAAAAAAAACCTCAGACGTGACGCACTGGAGCTGCAGTTTTCATTCCACAATATAAGATAATTATTAAGAAGAGAGCCACATATCATCTACCACTTCATACAGTTGAGCTTCTAGCTTTTCTAGTTCTAATTGCTTCTGAAAGTTTGGCAGCATTTACAAGCATCAAAGCAGTGAAATCATTTAGACAGGATCTAATTTTTGAAATGTACAATATGGACGTGACGGTTTGTTTTATCTGGTTCCTGCCCATGTACCACTACCTCAAAAACATTGCCCATTGCACCTTCTTTGCTTCCAAAACCTCAATCCATGCTTTCAATACATCCAGACTTGTCTACTGGCAGGGTGGTTTGAGTATCTCAAACACTGCTAATCTCCTGGGTGCTTGACCAAAACAGTCTCTAGAATTTACAGAGAATGGTGCAAACACTAAAACCCATCCAGTGAGCAGCAGTGCTGTTGTGAGAACACCTTGTTAATGAGAGACGTCAGAGGACAAGACCAGTTTAGGCTGACAAAAAAAGGTGACAGCCAGACGTTATCTCAAGAGCAATATGTGGAACTATGAAGAAGATAGGCATCAACAGCAGACCACAGTGGGTCCCACTCCTGTCAGCTCAGAACAGGAACCTAAAGGTAGAAGATTGGAAAAATGACGTCTTTCAAAATCTCAATTTCTACCATCACATGTAGATGTCACGAGCAAAATTTGGTATAAATAACATGACTCCATGAATACACTTTGTCCAGGCGGCGGGTGGAAAGTGGGGAATATTGTCATGGCACACATTCGACCCATTATTCAATTCAATGTTATTTATAGTTTCAAATCATAAAAAAAGTTATCTCGAGACACTTTACAGATAGAGTGAGTCTGGACCACATTCTATAATTTACAAAGCCCCAACATTTCTAGTAATTCCCCCCAGAGCAAGCATTTAGTGCGACAGTGGCGCATAAGCCCTATGCATCCATGTATGGCCATAAATGGGTGATTCTTTAACGATGGTACTTTTCTTGTCCCTGGATGAAATAATAAAAACTAAAAAACAATTCTTTTTTTCTGTTTGTCAAACTTACTTCACCCTAAGGGGAACTTGTAAAAAATGTATCAGGGCTCAATCATTCTTTTTATTATATGATATGAGGCCTTTTGTGCATGGTTTTCCCTCTATCCCAAAGCCAGACTTTGTATGTTCAACCTTGCTTAATTCTTAATTAAATGTTTAAATAATGTAAATTTCAAGAACAAATTATTTAAAAAATGTCAATTCAATTATACAAATTATTACTGCGATATTTATTCACATTTCCATATTTTTCATAAGTGAACCATTGTCCCTTGGGTTTCACCCATCATTTTCACCACACTGTACAAAATAGAATCCTGGTATCATTTTTTCGGTTTGTAAATTTAGTAACCATAGCAACAGAACCACAAGATTACGTTTGACAGTACATGGATTTACGACATAACAACACATGACAGTAACGTTTAAGTACAGAGTGTTTGGTCTGGTTCAGCAAATAGCATATAAGCATAAAGTTTTGATTTGCCTATTTTATCTGTTATTCAACATTACATTCAACTGTTATATTAAAGTTATATACATAAATGGTTTGCTCTAGTTTTCACTAGTTTGCTCTAGTTCAGCATTTAGAAAGCAGTGAAGAAATGATGTGCAATTTTAAACAAATTCATGTTTTTCATTAATGGGATGTTTTCTATTTAAAAATATTGGTGATGTTTGTTTTTGTTCCAATGCTGTTGTTTATTGATTTGCTCTGGTTCACCATGATTTTGAGCTATGATAAGTAAATGAAATGTTCCAGTGATACAGTTTTAGGTGTTTTTTAGTGTAAACATTGATAATCTTTACAGCCTACATTTCTGAAAAATAAATAAATTACAAATTTGAACAACGTGTGTGCTATTTAATCAAATAAATTTTTAACAGAAGATATTTCATTATTTTCTCTTAAAATGGAAATTACAGTTCTTTTGGACTGTCAGATAAAAATGGCAAAAAATATACATTAGTCAAAAGAAATCATCACAGCCAACTTCAATGAAGGTTTTTTAGACAGATTGAGAAACCAACTGATACTATAAAACGGTTTGTAGAAATGTTTTTATTTTCTGAAACTGTCTAGCTCCAAGAGTACGATACTACCATATGGTCGTAGCAATCAAATGACAGCAACAACAACAACATTTTAATACTATTTATTATGTTATTAATACTATTATTATTGGTGCGTAATATATGTCACGTTTCCTTTAAGAGGCGTTTCAGGAAGCTGCCAAAAAACAAGGAATTCCCAGACTGTCGTCAATTCCAGGTTTCGGGAGAAGTGGCGTCTTATTGCTTTCAACGACAATAAGTTATAAGTTAAACTGCTATGGTGACAAATGTGGTCGGGACGCTGTGAAATGACGCTGTTAAGATGCCTTCCAGTGTCTGTTCATGCTAGTCGTCGTCCAAGGTAAGTAGCTAGTAAGCCTCACAGTGGGATTTGGTTTTTGGCTAACCTAAGCTTACTTCTTGGTTCTAGTTGTGAGGCAACATCCTGTGTTGGTGTGTGTGTGTGTGTGTGGGTGTGTGTGTGTGTTGTGTGTGTTGTGTGTGTGTGTGTGTGTTGTGTGTGTGTGTGTGTGTGTGTGTGTGTGTGTGTGTGTGTGTGTGTGTGTGTGTGTGTGTGTGTGTGTGTGTGTGTGTGTGGTGTTTGTGTGTGTGTGTGTGTGTGTGTGTGTGTGGGGTGTGTGTGTGTGAGAGAAATGAAAGTGCTAATTCTCCAAGCTAACGCTCGCTAAACACTTTAGACTGTAAATAAAACTAGCTAAACACCCGCACTTAACGTTAGCTGCTAACGTTACCATTAGTCTTTAGCCGTTCTTTATTACTATGGAAACAGCTGTTTAGATAGCGGGGCAGACTCCATTACAGACGTTATTGTTGATTCATCATAAAGGGCATTGTGAATCCATTAAACACACTTAATTTCATTTCAATTTTGAACTCTGAGAGTAAAAACTATACCTATATGATTTTGAACAGCTTGATCACCAATTATGCTTCCACTTCATTATACATCTGAACACTTTGAATCGCTGTCACATTTACACCAAAGTGTCCGAAATGTCATTCCTAATGGCAGCCTGTGTTGCCCCTAGGAAAAGAGATGGCTGATCTTTCCTTTTTTTTTTTCTTGGGCATCTCATACGGGCGTCTCATAACCGAAGTGATGATAACAAGAAAATCTTTGATTTTTTTTTTTATGTTTATTCCCAAATTATATATAATATATGGACGTTGGTCTCTGTTACGTCACTCGTAGTAGGTTAATAAAGAGCCAAAATAAGCTCAAGTTAGGGGCTCCTTGTGGTGATCTTTCTTTCCATAGGATGGTGAAGGCCCTACTCTTCCTCTGATTGGCAGAACATGGTATCCCTACCCTAACCAGTCTCACTCCTCATGCCTTGAAGAGTAGGGCGGGTAATGCCTTTGCCATCCTTGGAAATACAAATGGAAATGCTCTGGCCGTTGCCATCTGGCAGTGTCTGACGTTGCCTAGTCTATATCCACAACGTTCCACTTCCGGGATTGTTCAGGATCTTGCTGCTATGGTTACCTGGTCCTCAGATCTCTGCAGCGTAAATCCAGACAGTTAGCTCGACAATCTGTCCAACCTGAGTTTTCTGTTGTCTCGACTAAAAGTACTTCTGAACATACACGTTCCCCCTAAACAAGTTCCTTCCAGAGTCTATTTTGCAGCGTCACCGTTGCTCCGTCCGGACTGACCCTCCTTCGCAGCGCTATGGCAAGAGGTTTGGCAATGCCAGATTACATACCTATAACTCCTGTCTTATCCAACAGGGAGTATCCATTGTGGTAATCCATTTTCTTTTGGATTGTTTTAATTTTATTGCACTGGAGGTTGCTGCTTGGTATTCAAGCATACAGTGTCTAAATAAAGCAATCATCTCATTCGCTTCTCTGTCCATGTCAATTCCCATCTCTCTCAGCACTGTCTGCGTTGCCACCAGTTCCGCCACAGAACATCCATGTTAATAACTGGCTGCTGACATGGACTCCTTCCAGCGAGGAGGGAGATCCTACCTACACTGTTCAGTACAGCAGGTGAGCTCTGATGCTATCGTGCCTGTTGCATTGTGGGATTCTACAATCTGCATGAGAAGGACTTCTTTTTTCAGTGATTTGTGAACAAACATTTGGGTAAATTTAAGCTGTAGCTGTTCAGATTTGTCCCATGCAGGCTTATTAGAAAATACCGCCCCCTATCTGAGTATCTCCACCCACGACTTACGAAGTACCTTTGCAAAGGTGCAAAGCGTTTTCAACTGAAGGTGAAAACAGGTTTTTCAGACACAGTATGGGGGGGAGGGGGGGGGGGAAACAACATTCAACATTAAATCACGTAAACATATTCTTGTAGCTCCCCAAAATACAATTCTGAAGCTGAAAATTAGTATGATATTTCGACTTTTGTTTTGTCTGGACATATGCCAGGCTATTATTAAATTATCTTTCCCTTCTGTAGCATTTTCATTTTTGCTTAGAGTAATTATTAATAAGTGGTAACACAGCTGACAGTGTTGTATTTCCACACTGAATTTACATTTAAATGTAAAAATTGTTAATCACATCCGACTGTAGACTGATTGTTCCTTGTCCTCAGCTTTTCCAGCGGCGTGTGGACAAATGTGCCATCCTGCGTCCATATGTCTTCAAATTCCTGTAATGTAACTTCCACCAAAGCTGAGGGTGAGCACGGCTGTGTTATGCTACGTGTACAAGCAGAGAGGAGTGGGCTGACCTCAACATCAGTCAAAGCCTGTAGCAGACATGGTAAGAAAACCACGAGCTGCCGTGGCAATAGGGCCGTGTGCATCAATAGAATAGAATGCCTTTATTGTCATTATACACAAGTACACGGTACTTGTGCAACGAGATTAAAGCAATCCCTTTGCAGTGTTGACACAAAAAAAATATAAGAATATAACAGTATAAAATATCAAAAATATAAAGTCAAAGATATAAAGTGTAGTGACTGTCAAGTATACATATATAAATCAGCTTGAATAAGCATAGGTAAGTGTTAACACTCAATAAATAATATTGCACAGTGATGGAATGAAATGATTAAGTACTAATATTAAGTAAATACATATTGCACAGTAATGGAAAGGTTAATGTATTAAATATTGCACTGTATGAAATGAAATATCAGTGTGATAACGTCGCAACCACTCTAGCCTTTCATAGTTTGTGCAAACCTTTACAATTACGTCAAGGTAAAATCAGAGTTAGGATGTGTCTTTCTATCATATAGTGAGATTCTAAGTGTTAACCAACCTAACCATGGTGTCAACCACATGGTGTATGAACCACATCCATACGTCCTCTTCGCTCGCTCTCTCTCTTGCGCGCGCTTTTCTTAATGTTAAAAAGTTATATGTACATATTTGTTTCTGTATTTGTTTGTGTATCTCATATTCATGTTTAATATATTTAGGTATGCACCAAAGGCAAATTCCTTGAAAGTGTGAAAAGAAATCCTTTTCAGATTCTGTGAAGTGTCAAAAGCTAACAAACCCATAGCAAGTTTTCATAACTTCAGTAAAAGTTAGAGTATCTTTACATGCACAATAATATTCCACTATTGTGCTGTAAAGCCCAGTATTCCAAATTTGATACGGGTCATGTAAACAGCATATTCTAAAAAGGCCTTTTTCCACCTAGCATTTTCTGATTAAGATGTGTGGGATATGATGGTGTTATTAGTATCAGTCAGGGTTTTTACTGCAGTTTGTGACAGTTAACGGCCTCAGCTTATTCACTTTCATTAGCCATGTAAACCGCTTAATCCAAATATTGTCTTTTTCAGAATAAGGGCAAAAACATTATGTGTATGTAAACAATTTGTAAGTTGAGGTACACTACCGGTCAAAAGTTTGGGGTCACTTACAAATTTCCATACCACTCAATTTTAGACAGAAAACCAGCCGATCTTTAAAGCAATATCTACATTATCAGCAAACATGCATCCAATGTTCCAAAGGCTCATTCTGTTCACTAATCTGATATTATTTTAAAAAACTAACTGAGAAAACATTGGAGAACCCTTTTGCAATTATGTAAGCACATAATGTAATCTGAAAACTGCTGCCCTGGTTAAAAAAAACAATGCAACTGATCTCAGCTGGTATTCTGTCAATAATGGAGTGCAATGGAAATTTCGAAGTGACCCCAAACTTTTGACCAGTAGCATATATGAGGTTTATTTGTTTTGTTTATTGGTCGAGGACAGATGGCTTAGCTGTGTCCTGATTGTGTCAACACTCATATGTGTTCTGCTCTTCCAGGTGACTCCTGTACCCCTGACTTCAGTCTGACACCCCGGCCCGGCTCCCTGACGGTTAATTTGAGTAGTAACCATAGTTTGGCTCTGGAATATGCAGCTCATGCAAAACACAGGGTTTACTATGGCAAGGAAGGAGAGCCCCTGCTGGTGAGAAACCCTCCCCTCTTCTCATTTCTCAGATTGTACATCCTCTCCTCCTCTCCTTGCGTCCTAGTCCCTCCCACCTGAGATGTTTGCCCAAGTTAACAAATTTCTGTGATGCTAAATACGGCGGCTGTTGTGTAAATATTTTATGTTAGGAAAGGAAAATAAAAATACATTCTGCTTGACATTCATAAAACTCCCAAGTGATTAATTAAAAAAACGACAACAAAAAATTCAGGCTGAGACAGCAGAAAAATCAGTGGTTTGCAGGGCCAAAAATAAGCGATTAGCATAAGCAATATACAGGCTAAATTAAGTGTTAATGCTTCTTATTTACAGTCAGTTAGAGTCAGTAAAGTCCGGTGAACATTTAGTTAACCTAGTTCAACTCCAGTCAAGGACATTGTGTTATTTTATAGTTTTTACTGTGACTACACAGAGTTGTGTACATGCTAACAGACAGGGAGCTGGATGCTGCTGTCGTCTGCTGGCATCAAAACATGAAAGGAAGTGGTAAAGTAGTAAAGCCCGCCTCTTGGCGCTTGCTGCTTGAGCATGACGTGGCGCACAAACGTGTAATCACTCATAGAAATGCGTAGAATAGGTCGGCTCCATTGTCAGCGATACCCGATTCAGCCGCTGAGTCAGTATCAGCCCACTATCAGAATGTGATTTGTGCATCCTCAGTTATAGCTCCTCCTGCAAGCCTTCTCTCCTAGCTCCTTGAGATGCATTTTAGGAATTGAGACATCCTTCAAGATTCCGTGTGAGATCAGTTTTTTGGCTCACAGACTGGAGGACTGAGGAGAGCGGAGAAAAGTTGAGAAGACACATAAAAGAGAAATGAGAAGAGCCCCTTGTTAGTTTAACAAAAGTACACATGCTGTTTCTTCCTGTTGAACGTGTACTGTAAGTGATCTATGTTCACACTGTTCATTTTGGAAATGTTACCCAGCAGCATTGTCAGGTCATGGTTGTAACAGTCTCCTAGCTCACTAAACAAAAAGTTAAATCTCTTCTTCTTCCTTTCAACTGGCCAGCAAACAACAAACCAAAATGGGAGCATCTCTGCTGGTGAAACCTCTGTTCAGTCCCCTCCTGCTCTTTGTAATCATCTATATTAATCACATTTATTTATTTTTTGGGCATTTTAGGCCTTTAATTGACAGGACAGATATGAAAGGGGAGTGACATGCAGCAAAGGGCCGCAGGCCGGACTCGAACCCCGGGCCCGCTGTGTCGAGGAGTAAACCTCTATATATGGGCACCCGCTCTACCAACTGAGCAATCTGGGTGCCCGTAATCACCTATATTTATAATGGATTTAAAATTCAAGATTTTTTATTTGCCATTTGTGCATACATCAAACAGTCCAGGCACATTCTTATGCAGGCTCTTCGAGTCAAGTAAAAAGAGTTTAGGGCTAAGAAAAGCGCACTAACTGAAAAAGAAAAACATTATACAAGGTCAATAAATACATTAAAATAAGACAAAAAACAGTTTACAAAAGAGTGCAAAAAATATAATAAATGATGAATACTGCAACTGGAGGGGAACTAGGGGGGTATTGCATTTGTCATGAGAAAAAATATTGCACAGTAAGTGATGATTTTTGCAGATTTTATCATAGTGAATTGTTCAGTGTTTATGTTTTTGCCATCAGTCTGACTGTGGAAGGGGGAAAAATACTACCAAATTCACTTTCATTTTATAATTTTGAAGTCGTCCTACAAACAAACAAAATTGCAAATGGATGTCATCCGCTGTATTAACTGATTAACTCTATTGAAAAATGAGCAATCACAGAGAAAGTAAGAGGAAGTTGGTGATTTTTTTTGTCATGGTTGTCTTAATACAAGGTTTAGGGAAAGGGTAGGTTTAGGCAGCCTGTATCAGGAAAAAAAAGAAAAAGGATACCCAGCCCTTATCTCAACATATCCATAAAGTATTTTCTGTACACACCCTTAGCAGGTTGATACAAGTTTTTAGCACCAAGTACATTTCTTGGCTAGCTGCCTGCATGTCTGGTTTCAAGGCAGAGTGGAACAAGAACAGCCTGTTAGAGTTTCAGGATACTTCCAGCTAACGGCCAATATTGGATGAATATATGTAATATCTTTAAAATTGAGTTTACTTTCATGAGACAATCATCGCAATCATCCCTAAATGTTACTAGTTATGGACAGAACCAGCTGTAGTGTAGTGGCATCAAATGCCAACCAAAACGCCTGTTTTTACTGTTCAATATGCTGCAGTTTTACAAACAAGAAAGTGAACAACCTTAAGCATGACGGGCTTGTTTGCAGCGTCTCAGTTCATCTCATCACACAAGTACACAACATACAACTTCCATGTAAGCTACTTCAAAATAAAAGCACTTCCTGTTCCTGTTTGTTATTGTACTGAATGACATACAGTACATTAGCTGTAAATCAAGCACAGTAAGTAACGTTAATAGGGAGTTTTAACCACACTAGAATTTTCTTATTCAGTAATTATTGTTTATTTTATATTACCGTTTTAGTATTTGTGTTTGTTTGTTTGTTTATGTATGCCCCTTTCACCAAGGCAAATTCCACATAAGTGTATTTATTGTGGCAACAAAACGTTTCTGATTCTAATATATCTTAATGTTCTGTAAACGCTGTCCCCTCTTCAACAGAAGTATAAAGATACTGTGGCCTCCGTGACCATCTCTAAGCTGCAGGAGGGACAGCGGTACTGTGTACAGGTGCAGTACCTTTACTTTCGTAATCCCGTCGGACTGGCCACCTGTACCCAGTGTGAGCTCATCCCAGAATCAAGTAAGACCATGGTTGACATTTCTGCTGCTAAGTTGAGCCATGCAAAAAATGTTGTAGACCTTAAACAACCAAATAAGCTGGGTTGCTTGTATTTGTTTTGCTTTGACACAGTCCACAATATAGAACCATATACAATCTTGCAATGAAGTGCAGGCAGTGTGTGGCGGTCCAATCTTAAATCTTAAATCTTGAATATCAGACCTTCCATGAAAGCACCAGTAAGGAAGAGATCTAAGTTGTCTACTATTAAATAATCAGCAACTATTTTGATAAGTAATCGGTTTAAGTTGTTTCAGCAACTGCAGGCAATAGTGACCCATTTTTTGCTCATATCAGATTTTTTTATGATAGTGTAAACATCCCAAGTCACATGGCATCCGATCATTTCCAGTTCTGATTTGGGCCACTTTCATTTGTGGTCCAAAACCGTTGCAAGTTGGATATTTAAAAAAATGTGGACAGTCTGGACAGTCAGATCTGCATTCATGCGACCCTGGCAACCATTGTCAACAATTCTGTGTCGAAAACAGCAAGCCCCCAGGAACAGAAGCAGGCTTTAATGCAGACATGGGCATAGTGGTCAACGGTGGAATTGCAACGTCTTTCCTATAGACTTTATATGGAGGAAGGTATATAAATATACCAGTCCGAACATTTAAATCATTATGTTTTACAAGTTGTAACATGCAATAATAGCCAAATCCAGAGTTATTTAATGAGGCATAGTGTGAATGTGAACGCAAGAAGAGGACCCACGGGACTCTTAATGGATCCATTGATAAGCATTGAACAGGGTGTTGCATGTGACTCATGATGCTGTATTACAGCAAAAACACACCGGGCGCATAAGCAGTTATTTTTATTTTACTTCTCATGTTATCCAATCTGTCCATTCACACCTGGCGCTAGGGCTGGTTGATATGGAGAAAATCAAATATCACGATATTTTTTACCAAATACCTTGCAACAATATTGTAGAGTTAACTATTGATGCTTTCACAAAATATTTACACAATGAGATTTTTGATAAATAATCATCAGTAAAGACAAATAAGGGCAAATAATAGAACAGTTACAACTACAGTCTGGTAATTTCAGAAAATTGCATCACTTTACTGTGATGCAGCCTTTAAAACCCGGAAAAGACAACACTTTACAACACGCCATATTACAATATCCAAATGTAAGACGATAACTAGTCTCATATCTCAATATCGATATATAGCTCTACCAGTTTGCCTCGAGCCAGGCAGGTAATCACATACAGGAAGACCACAATGTAGCTGGATACTTTACAAAAATAGACTCATTTCAAAATATCAACAGCCATTGATGATTTTGGCGGTCATGACTTCTCACAGCAAGACACGCTGTCAGGCACACAAAGGGAGAGCCTGACAGATGGACGGACACACACACACACACACACACACACACACACACACACACACACACACACACACACAGAGACACACACACACACACACACAGAGGCTACAGTTGTCACCTCACTTTTCCTCACTCATCCTGTCTCTTTCTATCAGAGAGAGCCGAGAGGAGAAGGATCGCTTCACAGCCACATATAAGCTACAGTTACCACAGTTTTCCTTACATATCCTTTCTCTTTCTGTCGGAGAGAAAGAGAGCCAAGAGGAGATGGATTGCTTTGTTAGTCGGCGCGCAGAAATCCTCATCCGGTATGAATTGCCAGGCGCACGCTTCGCAGGCTATACGCAACACTTAAGCCCCCGGTGTGTTTTCACTGTTCCACGTTTGTGCATGCGGCTCACTTTTAGGCCGTGCCCAGTACTTGAGTCTGATGTGGGCCACATTTAACCCTCATAATGTCCTCCCAAATGCCTTACACCTTTTGTCACCTCTGGGCTCAAAATGACCCCCCCTGTATTGACTGTATTTTAAGTATACAGTATAAATTGTCAATCAATTCTGTGTTACCTTTCGTCTTACTTCAGTTCAACCCACTACTAAACATGTTTCCCTTTGTTTTGGAATTTAGAACCAATAGACCTTGTTTACATAAAAGTATACCCTGTTTTTGAGTAAAAAAATAAAATGAAACTATGAATTATTTTTGACCTAATATTATTTTGACTATCTGACTTACCACAGAGTGGTAAATGTCAAATGAGGAAGCTGTTTTTGAATCATTTGAATATTTTTAATTACAGCCCATAATCACACATGTTGTCCTCTGGGGCCAAAATGACCCCATCTGGTTTTTACTGTAATTTAAATAATATTTAGTGGATACTTTACCTAATTCTGTATTTAGCCTTTAATAACAACTTCATTCAAACACATTAACATTGAAATTTAAAGCCAATCAGACAGGTCAAGTGGACCTACGTCATCAATTGGAGACTATAGTGGCTTGTTTAGATTCTACCTTATCCGTTGAGTCTTCATCTTCATCATAATAGATTCACTGCTGCACATCTGATACCTCTTCTACATCAGCTTTCGGTTCTAAGAGCAAAGTAGTAAACAACCACCATTATTTTTACCGCAGTTGATGAATAAAAAACACTTTGATGGCAAAAGATTTAATTTGGGGCCACAATGACCACCAAGACAACATGAGGGTTAAAAAAAAAAAAACGTTGAAAAAATTGGAATTGAGCATTAAAGAGGAACTGAACTGGAATTTTAATAATGGTGATATAACAGATGTGTTTTATTTCTTCTCACTGGTACTATTATTAAAATGGGTGAATTTGTTAAAAGGGATAAAATGGCAAGTTGAAAGTGTTGTTTTTGTAACATGGGCGCCGCCATGTTGGAATTCCACAATCTACTACGTCACTGGCATGGTAAGCTACTCCGTGGCTAACTAGCACTAGCAGCGCAGCCATAGGAACAGCATACAAAGAGTCGGAGGCTAGCGGACATACGGCTTGGGAAACGGAAAGAAAGACGACTAGGGGGGTCATAATGTATTGCCCCTGGCTGCAGTAAGGACCTGTATAGGGCTAAGGCAGCTGGGGTTACGACACATTTCCACAGGCTACCTTTGACAAGGAAAAAACAGTCCTCAAGTCATGGCTAGCAGCTAGCTGCCTTAAAACGGGCTAGCCCTCCGACAGCCCCTGGATTTCCAGTCTGGAGCATTTTTTAGCGACAGACTATTTGGAAAGCTGTGCTTCTGACACAACAGCGTCACTGTAGAGGTTAAGTCCAACAGACTGAAACCTGAGGCCTGCAGTCTCCAGTTCAGGGCAGACCGATAACCCACCGGCTAGTAACACCCCCGATGCTACCTGCCGCAGACAGGGCGCTGAAACGCTCACGGCAGGCAGAGGACAGAGAGGTAGTTAGCGGTATGTTTACCGGTTGTCAGCTTACTCTGAAGTCTACTAGGCAAAGGGCTGGGTGTAACGTTGTTGTCACATACACAAAACACGAACATATTCACTTACAAAAATAAAGCCCAACGTGTCGGCTTCATAGCGTTCAACAAAACAGAGACTGACACACTGGGCATTACTGAGACACAACACCAAGCTAGATACCAACGATCCGACCGAGGGAAAGGGCTAGCAGCTAAATACGATGGCAGCTCTTATGACAAACTCCACAAGCTAGCACTCCGACCACAGACTGTAGAAATAAACCAAGACTCCGACGATATCACAGACCCATAATAATGCGTTTACTAGCCGCTAGCTAAACCACAGATACCACCGTCCCTCTCTAATCACCCTGAAGCTAGCTGATGTTAGCCGCTAGCTAAACCACAGATACCAACGTCCCTCTCTAATCACCCTGAAGCTAGCTCACGTTCGCCGTCTCAGGGCACATTGTTGATGCAGAAACAGCTGCTAGTTCCATTGTAAAAATCTGCCAACTCCGCAAAATTCGTGACTCCTCCGCGCATCTTTGGTCAAACTGGGGTAACTCTCCTACGTGCAGCTAACAAGCGATCCCATTAGAGTAATGCGTCCAATTACATTTTCCATTTATCTGCCTCTATTTTCGTAAACGAACAGGACCTTAACCATGTTTTTTCTATTTTCTCTAAATGGACACGATATATAAGCAGTCTATTTCCTAAAATGCATAATGTTCTTGGAGACAATAAAGGAGAGTACATGACAGTAAATTGCACCCACACACACCGGTCACGGTCACTGTCACCCCCCCCCCCAAGCGATCCTGTACTTCAGTGGAGCCTGAAACTGATTGTCCTCCCTGTGGTGGTAGTCAGACACTACAGGCCTGTCCCTCACAGGCTCAAATGCGTAATCCGAGCCATTAAAATGACTTTTTCTTGTGTGTATATTATGTGCTGCAGCCGATGCCTATATACCTTCGCAGGTCCTACCATGCCAGTGACGTCATCGATATTATCAGCGTTCTAATACTAACAAATGCAATTTTTGTGTTGCTTAAAAAAAGCTATATGATTTTTAAATAATTTTTTTAGTGTAATTCATTTGGAATTACCATAACCAACAAGTTATCAAAAGTTAGTTTTTCAGTTCACTTCATCTTTAAGGCCTGCAGTCTGAACATAGCCTAATTCCACCTTGTTAAATGTGAATATTTTCTAGTTTGTTCACCCCTCTGTTAGTTTACTGAATATCTGCGTTTGAGCGAGACGTCATCTTGGGCTTTGGAAAACACTGATCGTCATTTTTCCCAATTTTCTGACATTTTAAAGACCAAACTAATTGATTAATTGAGGAAATAATCAACAGATTAATCATTCGTCATCATGATTAATCAGGTTTATATTTTTAGATTCTCAGTCAGAAACAAATTGTGGAATATTCTACAGAAACAGTCTCTTTTTACACTCACTCTAGACTTGTAATATGGCTCTGACAAGTTGGTAGTAGCTTGTATAAATTCTATTTATTTATATAGCGCCAAATTAAGAGCAGTGAAGTTTATTTGTTGGTACACAACATAGCTAAAAGTATATTCAGTTTATTAGACGATGCGAGGATTGTTTAGATTGTTTGGATTTTTAAACAGCAGTATTGTTCTTTTTTGACGTGTGTGTGTGTGTGTGTGTGTGTGTGTGTGTGTGTGTGTGTGTGTGTGTGTGTGTGTGTGGTTTATTTCCCAGAAAAAGAAGGACAAACAGTGATAATAGCTGTGGTGCTCATCGTGGTCCTGCTTGGCCTGATTCCTGTGGTAGCCTACTTCCTCATCTGTAAGACTGAGAGAATCAAGCAGTGGCTGCGACCGCCCTACCAGCTCCCAGAAGATGTGAGCACCAACACACTGATAAACACATTCACCACACATCACTGGGTCACACTGTGTATACACTGTGTGTGTCAGACAGCGCTACACATGGTCAGAGGTAAGACCACGAGGCGCAGCGCAGGTCAACGCCATCGATGCTTCGGGAATTGGTTGCACCTTGAATGGGCAGCGGCAACTAGGGCTCCATGATATTAGGAAAATATTAGCCATGGGGGAGAAAAACGATACAGCATATTATTGCAATATTTTCCGTGGCAATACTGTATCGATACACAGGCGCCAAGTATTGATCTATTATTATATATGTGTTCATATAGTCAGTTCGTCTGCTGGACAATCACTCTTCGCAGCAATAAAATTGAAGTGATATGAACAAACAGAGAAGTTTATGTTTTTAGATAAAACATGTTGACAAAGTTTCCTTTTTTGGGCAATCATGTGAAATTGATGAAAAATTTGCAGTTGGGAAAAAAGGTTATAAATTGCAATATATTGCAGAATATAAAAAAATATATATAAAAACTAAAATTGCTTGTTGAATTTAAAACAAAAGAAAGGAAATCATTTCCTACATTCTTCTATTGAACAAATTGGACATTGAATTGAATATAAAAGGCACCACTAAGAAACCACACCACAAAAAAAATGGCATTTGCATTTTAATTTGGAGCTTTCTTACATTTTTTCTTTCAATTTACACAATTGTCTTGAGTCTTTTGTTATATGTGCATATTAAGGGAGTCGATAATGCGATGACTATTTATAAAAAAAAAAACTCGGCAACTCAGAGCAGTGTGCCACTCCAAGGCTAGAGCGTCCCCCCCCCGAGAAAAAACAATGGAACAGGCAGCGCAGAGCGGTTTTACTGCTGATCATGTGTAGACGGCTTAACATAAAGTATAAGCTAGATACAAACACAGGAAAAGGATCACCAGCATACTGACAGCTTTGAGTAAATATGAGGTTATTCACAGCAGGTCACATGTAGTTCTTACCAGTGTGCATATTGCCTACAGTATCTTCAAGGTAACTGCTTTATCTAAATAAGGTTGACTTTGTTTCTTTTCTCCTGTAGTTCTTCCTGGAACCATTTCCTGAGCATCACCTCTCCATCTTCAGCAGCAGCCCCACTGAGGAGTGCTGTGTTATTTCTTCCATTTCCTCTCAGGAGTTAAGCAACTGAAAGCAGCTTCTGCGCTACTCCCCCACTTTGTGGCCTTGTTATATGTGCCATACATTGAAGCCATACTTTTTGAATCAGTGTAAGAGACAAATTGATTTCTAGTTCAAACTAAATTGCTGGGAAGAGAGTCTAATTTGATCTTCATTTAGCTTTCTTTCTAGGAGAGAAAAGGGAGCAATGAAAAGACTGAATCACTCTCTAGACCACTCAAGTTGAAAAGGCTCCACACTGTTATTACCCCCACTCCCATAGGAACAGTGTGACCTTGTCTCATATATATATATATATATATATATATATATATATATATATATATATATATATATATATATATATATATATATATATTATATATATATATATATATATATATTTTTTTTTTTTTTTCACAGGGCCTTCCTTTGAGCCAAGAATACTGCTCTACATTCATAATGTTTAATGTGGTACTTTAGCTTATTTGAAAGTGTATCACTTCCATTTTGTTGCACCTAGGCATTAACAAACCACATGATAACATTCAAAGCATTAACTAAGTTTGGTTTAATAAAACCACCTACAAACACACAGATACTTTACCTTAGCTTTGTAAGTAAAATTAATTTATACAGTGTTTTCCACAAACAGGGTTAGTTCTTTACAATGTGTATAGATGATAAAACATAGATAAAATAGTCTAAGAATAGAATAAAGAAAAAATAAAAAACGATAAAATGATCAGTAAATAAAAGACATAGGTTACCCAAAAGCTAGCCTAAACAAGTTTGTCTTCACTTTAAACAGTCCAGTCCACATTCAGCAAACCAAACTCTGGTGTTGCTCTTTTGGTGTATACCCTCCTGTTTTTACCTCTAATGAGTTTCTTCTAATGTCAGCAATTGATTTTTAATTTCAGCTCTATCCCCACATGTCAATTGTCACCCCAAGGTTCCTTAGACTAGGCCGGACCCCAGATGACACAGGTTCAATGTTCTGCTTAATTGGAGGGATAGCGCTGTCTGGCGCTATGATTAAAACCTCCGTCTTATCCGGGTTTCGGCTGGAAAAAGCTTTTAGCTTTCCGGTTGTTTGTGCAACCCAGGAGCCTTGTAAGATTGGATGTCTCATTCTGCCTGAAGGTGAAATGAAGCTGACTGACATCTGTATAGTGATAAGAGATGTTAAAAATGTGAATAGTCTGACCCAGCAGCAGCGAGCAGAGCGGTGCAGCGAGAGGTCATGGCCCGGTAAGCACAGGCGGACACAGGGTGGTATAGTGGGGGCGGATCACCGATAAAACCTGACATTTCAGCGCTAATAAGCAATAACATTTCCCGATTACAAACCAGCACCGCTGATACATTTATCGATAAGAATAGTGACATTAAAAAGCATATTGCAATAAGTATCTGAGTTAGAGAGGACCGTTGTACCTTGCCATTGTATGGCTATGAGAAGCATTTGAAAACCCCCAAATCCTTAAATGTAGTCTACCAAAACTCCCTCAATCACTCATCTGTGATCTGGATATTTTTTGACATATGAATCGAGCCATTCTGTGGTAAGGTATTTGTGTGTTCAGGTGTTCTGTACTGTTATTGTTATTCATTGAATATAGATTAGATCTAGATTTTCTGAGTATCATGATGTTGCCCTTGTCCGGCGCTGCCATTATTGACTGCATCCATGGTTTTTACCGACCTATGTCAACGTTTCCATGTGTGTTTTTTTACTTCTTTGAATTTGATGAAATCATAAATGTTCTATGAGGCGATGAGTTAAATCATGTGTATCAGTTAGTTTAATGTTGTGTTCAGATCACCTGTTGGCCTTGGGACTTTTTCTGTTCTGACACCGACACAAAATAAATAACTGATGTAAAGACTGAAAGCTTTGTGATTTGTCCCCATAAACAAGGATGTGTCCATTTCTTGAAGGCCAGCTGGGTCACTCGGTCCTCCTCTATAGGGGTTTTTCATCAACATCACGTTCTGGGCAGTAACCCGGATGCGTGGCCATATTGGAGGCACTCGGTGTAAACAACTGAACAAAGTACAGTGAAGGATTGTGCACTTTGGATACTTTAAGTGAATGTAGCCATGTTTAAAGAAAAGCATCCAAGATGCGAAGACATATAGGGAAGGACTTGGACCTCAAGAAAAGGCGCAATATTTCCAGAAATTACAATTTATTGGCGATGCAAATCCCTACGAGTTGGCTCCCTCTTCTTAGGTGACGACTGATTCTTCCTTCAGTTGCATTTCCCTATATAGCTAGTCAACGACCTGCTTTTCTCTCCGAGCCCATACACCGGTGCAGACCTTAAATCCTACAAAGGTTTGGAGGCCTATAACCAGATGGTGTGTGGATGAGTGAGGGAGACGCAGTACCAAGTCATTAGCGACCGTTGTAAGGTAATGCAATAACGTCTGTAATCAACCTACCAATCTTAACTGTATAACATTGCAATATTCAAGGTGTAGACTATCAATTGTTTTTTTTAATTTCAAAGAACCCTAGTTTTCTATCTACACTGTACACTACATGAGTGATTTTGCGCTTAGCTAGCCTCCTTTCCTCTGATTACTTCTGGCATTCCTCTCCCTGGTTTTGAATAATGTTTGGAAATCCCTAATATTCAAATTGTTTTTTCTCGGTCTGACCTAAAACATGGCAATAACAACCATTTTCCTTGACGACGTTCGGGATCTACTTCAGTGCCTGTGCTTTGTTGTGATGCGGAGTACCTCCAATATGGCAACCTCCGGTCTGATGATGCGTTGTGAAAACCCTCTTTTTGTGTCTTTTATGAACATTTAAATGTTCAGTTTACTTAAATCCAAACAAAACATTTAACCTCTTTGAGTTTTGGTTTTTAAACCTTCATGTGACATCTCCGACAATTCCGACCCGCAGGAACGTTTTTCTCTCCTCGTGTCTAAACCAGAGAATGTAACAGTCATGGTTTTAAACACGTTAACATGTCAAAGGGTTGCAGTTTGATTAGGTTTAGGCACCAAAACTACTTAGTTAAGTTTAGAAGAAATGATCCACCACCCCAAGCTGCCTCCTTAAGGTGGAATTTGGTGCTCTTATACTTTGTCCCCTTACTTCTCTTTGCTCCTGTAATAACTATGGGGGGCCACTATCAACATTAACCCGAGTCGTAACTGGTACTTGTACAAACAACCTAGTGTTTTTCAGAGGACTCAAAATCTCTGCCTTCAGTTTTAGGTTTGTGTTGCCTAAAGCTTAAAAAACTATCTCTCTTCTTACACAACACACTGTCAACAGTTAGGGGCTATTTTTGAAGGAGAAAGCTGGTCCAATTAAATGTGTTGACAGTGAGACCTGTGGATTATCTAGCGTAACTGGGACACTGTTTCTAAAAAGACACATCACAACAACAGCAAAAATCTATTACAGTCAATCAGTGCAGACCGCAGAACCTTCTGAGATGAATATCTCCAAACTTGGGCAGCAGAGCCCTGTAAAATGAGAGAAACCTTTATTAATCCCCGAAGGGAAATTTGGGTGTCATAGCAGCAACAGCAATGACCATGAAACAAAAAACAATCTAAAAACTACAATGGAAAGTGTAGCACCTGCAATTACCCCTATTGAAAGTAGTTTTATTTGGTTTACACATAACACATAGTTCATCTGTATTCTGTTTAGTAATGCATTGAGACATGTAGTTTTATTATAAGTTATGCATTTCAAATGATTCAAATGATTCTGCTTGCTATTCAATCATCCCTACTAACATCCCCCATTGACGTTTTCCCTTAATTACAGTTTTTCTCAGTCGCTTTGGTGCATTTCTCACGTCACTATTTAGCTTTGTTTTCATTGTGACACTTTACTCTGTAAATGGTTTCCAATGCAAAAAAGTCAGATCTTGGTGACACTACCTGAAAATGCTCAAGACAGACAGCACTATATACTATTTTCACAGCCATTTAAAAACTACAGTAAAGTTAAACATTACCGTTTTGAGATGAAGTAACTGAGTACAAGACACTGAATATGTATGTTTCACGTTTTACTGCATATGCTCTTTGCAATTCTAATTGGTTCACAGCATTGTGCAAAAGAAAAATACACCCTTATTTACAAGAAAATCCCTTTGGGTAGAGCTGTGCACAACTGTATACAATATTGCAGTACAGTTACAGTAATGATACTGTACCTGCTACTGTTGATGTTTTGATTCTGAATGAGCTGTCAGCTCTTCGGCGTAATAAAACTGTCGGGGTATATCTGGGGCACTTATCTGAACATTATCTGTGAGTTGTGATGATTGGTCTTACAGTTGCTGATTTGTGTTCATTTATGTCCAGAGCCACGCCCCTTTTGAAGTTCATTGGTCAATAACTTGAAAAGTAATTGAAATATGGACATCATTTACACAACTTGTAATAAGATCCATTGATGATTCTCTGAAAAGTTGGTTTAGCTACGGTGTAGGAGAGCTCAAAAATGGGTTTTTCAAAAAATTCAAAATGGCGGAAAGGTTTTCTAGGCGGACCTTAATGATCCTTGAGGCTTTTTGAAGAGCACATTAAGCTGCACCTATGTGAGAAATTTCAAGTCAATCGGACATACGGTGTGGGGGGTGTGGCCTTTCAAAGTTTGCAGATTGAAGCCTTTATTACAGCGCCACCATGTGGCCGATTGGTTCATATTTCTATAGAAGCACATGCACATTATTTCCAGTTATTCTCCCAAGTTTCATGTTTGTAGCTCATTCCAGCTCACGGGAATTTGAGCCAGCGCAGCAGACTACTACTACTACTACTACTACTACTAATAATAATAATAAATAAAACAGACAAACATAGAAGGGTGCTACCGCTTCGCTGTTTGAACCCTAATGATGATAATTGTGGTTGTGTTTATTAATGAAGCCTCAGCCATCAAATAAAAAACACAAATGTACAATGCCATTACATCTGCATTATAAATAAAATACAAATAATAAAATGTCACTGGCTACAGAAACTCCATATTGCAAGAACTTGCAATTTTAAAACAGTACAGAGTATCACTGACAACACATTCAGAGATAAAGGCTACTTCCTGTACCTGAACATGGGAATTAGATAATGTAGGCGTATACCAAAACTACACTGAGTGTTAGTTAGCCTAATACCCTGTCATCTTTTGTGCTGCAATTATCTTCAACCTGACTGTTTGATTTTAATAGGTTATTAGCTATAATTAATGACATGATGTGTTGCTTTGTGTTAAAGAATTAGCATTGAATAACCTATAACATAATATGTTTCAATGTCATGTTACACAAGGCTGTGAAATGATGAAAATGACTAGGCCTTATGTGTGTGTGTGTGTGTGTGTGTGAAGCCTTCCCAACCAACCAGTAGGTCTTAAGTTTGACAGCACTAAATGGCACGATCATTTTCATAGATAGGGATAAAGGCAGCCTGTTTATCTAATTAGCACTTACCAGTACCTCTTCCTGATGTGAAAATAACTGCTGTCTGTACTCTTTACTTTTACACGCAGCATATAAGTGATCGTATTCTTAATATTGCTTTATTAGACTTTTATTGTGCCGATGGCTGTTTTTTTCCCCAAACGCACATATTGTCTAACCTACCTACCGAACTTAGGTACGTTACAGGGCATGTGAGACGAGCAGAGCACAAGTGAGCAAAGTTTAGTGAAAGGAACTGTATTTATATAGCTGTTCTAGTCTACTCAAAGGTCTTTTACAAACACTTGTTCAGGAACCATTCACCATTCACACATTGTGGCCGAGGCTGCCATACAAGGTGCCACCTGACGACAGCAGCACAGCAGATGAACGCCCGCCGCCCTACCTCTCCATGCTGCCCGTATCATCCACTTTGTGCTGGAAAAGCACTGGGCATGGAGTAAGGGTGAGCACCGGTCATCTCATAAATACAACACCACTTTTTTCTTTTTCTGGAGTGAGCAGTAAGCGAACTGAGTAGAGCGGGACCAAATCTGAGTTGAAGGTGAAGCGCTATTTAGTGGAGCAGAGGGAACAAACAGTTCTGCAGGCTCTTACCTCTCCACTTTGCTCACATACTTTATGGAAATAAAAGCATGTTACATCAATTTTTTAACCTACGTAAGTTAAAATAAGTCAAAATTCCCTTTTGGTTTTGTACAGGACATGACCAGCGGTGTCCTGGGTAAAAGTCCTGGCAGTTTGACCCATCCATCCATCCTGAACTCTTCCCTTCATGGGCTTTGATTAGAACTCAGGTCAGCTGATCGACTGCGTCGCAGAGTGCCCAAACTAATCATAGGCTCAAAGGGTCTGGCTACTTTGGCTTCTGGACAGCTGGATGGATGACTATCTACAGCATTCTCCAATTAAAAATGTTCTTTATTTTTCACATTTTAAGCTCTTCACAAGATACACAAATGATAAAAAGGTTGAACAACAGATGGGAAATAACCCCAAATTCCCAGATCGTATTTTTACTCCACCTTAAAAGCTTCAGAGTAAAAGTCCATCTTATTACGTTAAAAAATTGCCTGATGCACATGTCTCTATGTGATATTGTAGCAAATACTGTAAATTAGTCCATTACAAGTCCTTTAATACTGTTCCTACAGTCTGACTTCACAAAATTTGTTTTATACCAAA
This sequence comes from Etheostoma spectabile, assembly GCF_008692095.1. Lineage (NCBI taxonomy): Eukaryota > Metazoa > Chordata > Actinopteri > Perciformes > Percidae > Etheostoma > Etheostoma spectabile. The sequence goes on along the minus strand of NW_022602781.1, from coordinate 15,347 downwards.
AACCATCAGAATACTTGCATTTCACTTTACACATGTTCTGGAAGAAACGAGAGCTAAACAAGGACAAAGTACAAGTGGACAAAACAGACAATGTAAAAAACACTTCCTCCTGAGGCAGAACGGCAGAGACTAGTATGTCAAAAGGAAACTGACCCCAATATGAATCAGACCGATGAAAGAAAAAACTCATGTCTTCTGAAATACATTATAATAAAAAATAAGTAGAGACAGCAGAAAGGGCCTCACATCCACTTCAGATTGTACTTATATCAATAAATCAGTCCATCCTAGAACAAATGCTGTTCTCCCTTTCTGATCCACTACAGTAAACTTACACTGTAACCATCTACACATTGAACAAATGCTGACATGAGTTGACACAACTGACACTTAAGATGCATCTGAGATACAATAACACTGACCTGAACCTGGCTTCTTGGTTCTCAATAACAAAAAAGGAATTCCCTCATTTATAATGCAAACATTGAAATTAATTTCTTAAGAGCAGCACAGATAGTATGAGAAAAACTAGAAGTATGCAAATGTAGCCAAAGCAAGGACAGAAAAACTATTTTCATATCAGGAAACACATGAAAAGGGATGCAGAACTACTAACACACTGTATACCAGATGTGTGTGTGTTGGTGAGAGAGTGAGAGACAGAAAGACAGTAATCAGACAGACCCTCTAACCCCATAAATCTTCAGTCCGGCCAAACTTGTAGATCAGAGTGCTGCAGAGAGAGAGAGAGGGGAGTGGGGGGGGGGTAAACAGTTTGTTAGGACACATCTCTGCAACACAGACCAGACCATTTTTTTTCACAATCAAAAAGCTTCAGTGGAAGTGCTGCACATTTAGTGTGCTTGAACAAGAAACAGGTTACTGCAGTACCCTGTTATTTATATATATATATATATATATATATATATATATATATATATATATATATATATATATATATACATACAGTGGGGCTCGAAAGTTTGGGCACCCCAGGTAAAAATTTGTATTAATGTGCATAAAGAAGCAAAGAAAAGATGGAAAATTTCTCCAACAGGCATCAAATGACAGATTAGACATTTGTATAATATGTCACAAAACGTTAGATTTTATTTCCTACATTTACACTTTCAAAATAACATAAAACAAAAAATGGGGTCTGCAAAAGTTTGGGCCCCCTGCAGAGATAATACCTTGTACTCCCCCCTTTGGCAAATATCAGGGCTTGGAAACGCTTCTTGTAGCCGGCCAACAGTCTTTCAGTTCTTGTTTGAGGTATCTTCGCCCAGATGGCATCAAGTTAGCCAATTTGGCCAAAAAGTTCTACTTTAATGTCATTTGATGACCGATGACCGTGGACCAATGACATTAAAGTAGAACTTTTTGGTTGGAATGAGCAAAGGTACGTTTGGAGAAGAAAGGGCACAGAATTTAATGAAAAGAGCCTCTGTCCACCTGTCAAGCATGAGGGGTGGATCAATCATGCTTTGGGGTTGTATTGCAGCCATTGGCACAGGGAACATTTCATGAGTAGAAGAAAAAAATTGATTCAATAAAATGTCAGCAAATTTTGGACACTAACTTAATGCCATCTGTGAAAAAGCTGAAGTTAAAGAAAGGCCGGCTTCTACAAATGGATAATGATCCTAAACACACCTCAAAATCCACGGTGGATTACATAATGAGGCGTAAACTGAAGGTTTTGCCATGGCCTTCACAATCTCCTGACCTCAACATAATTGAAAATCTATGGATAGACCTTAAAAGAGCAGTGCGTAACAGACAGCTCAGAAATCTCAAAGAACTGGAAGACTTTTGGAAGGAAGAATGGGCAAAGATACCTCAAACAAGAATTAAAAGACTCTTGGCTGGCTACAAGAAGCGTTTCCAAGCTGTGATACTTGCCAAAGGGGGGGGGGGGGGGGGGTACAAGGTATTAATTCTGCAGGGTGCCCAAACTTTTACAGACCCCATTTTTTTGTTTTATGTTATTTTGAAAGTGTAAATGATGGAAATAAAGTCTAACTTTTTGTGACATATAAACAACTCTGTCATTTGATGCCTTTTGGAGATTTTTCCATCTTTTTTTGGCTTCTTTATGCACATTAATACAAATTTTTACCTGGGGTGCCCAAATTTTTGAGCCCCACTGAACACACACTGAACAAAATTATAAATGTAACACTTTAGTTTTTGCACCCATTTTTTCACGAGATGAACTCACAGAGAAGACTTTTTCTATCGGTGGTCTATGGATTTGGGGGTAGTATATATATATATATATATATACAGCTCTGGAAAAAATTAAGAGACCACTCCTTTATTTCTCTTAAATCAGTATCTCTACATGTATGGCAGCCATTTCACACCAGTGGCTGTTAAATTCCAACACAGGCTCACCTCATTCTACTTAATGAGGTGCTGATTAAGTGATCACCTGAGCCAAATCTTATTCAACGAGGAAAAGTATAAAAGCCACTGCTGTGGTCATCACTATCCTCTTGCAATAGGGTCTGCTGGATGGCAAAAACAGGGCTACTAGTACCACACAGGTAACTTAAACAAAAAAAGGAACAATTGACTATGCCAAAAGAGTTAAAAAGAAAAGTTTTGAGAGAGGAAAAGAAGGGTTCAATTCTGGCTTTACTAGTAGAAGGGTACAGTGAGCGTTAGGTTGCTTCCATCCTTAACATATCAAAGACGGCAGTTCATAAGAACAAGGTCAAGCAACAGACATTGGGGACAACAAAGCTACAAACTGGAAGAGGGCGAAAACGATTGTCAACTGACCGGGATGACCGCCAACTCATTCGCATTCCACTCAAAAAACGTACAATGACATCAAGTGATTTACAAAAAGAATGGCAAACAGCAACTGGGCTGAAGTGCACAGCAAGGACTGTGCAAAACAGGCTCCTAGAAGCAGGGCTGAAGTCGTGCAAAACCAGAAAAAAATCCCCTCATCAATGAGAAGCAAAGACAAGCCAGGCTAAAGTTTGCAAAAGACCATAAGGATTGGACCCTAGAGGACTGGAATAAGGTCATCTTCTCTGATGAGTCAAATTTTCAGCTTTGCCCAACACCTGGTCCTCTAATGGTTAGACAGAGACCTGGAGAGGCCTACAAGCCACAGTGTCTGGCCCCCACTTTTAAATTTGGTGGAGGATCAGTGATGATCTGGGGGTGCTTCAGTAAGGCTGGAATTGGGCAGATTTGTTTTTGTGAAGGACAAATGAATCAAGCATTGTACAAGGTTATCCTGGAAGAAAACCTGATTCCCTCTGCTCTTACAATGTTCCCCAACTCTGAGGATTAGTTTTTCCAGCAGGACAACGCTCCATGCCACACAGCCAGGTCAATCAAGGTGTGGATGGAGGACCACCAGATCAAGACCCTGTCATGGCCAGCCCAATCTCCAGACCTGAACCAAATTGAAAACCTCTGGAATTTGATCAAGAGGAAGATGGATGGTCACAAGCCATCCAATAAAGCTGAGCTGCTTGAATTTTTCACCCAACAGCAATGTGAAAGACTGGTGGAGAGCATGCCAAGACGCATGAAAGCTGTAATTAAAAATCAAGGTCATTCCACCAAGTATTGATTTCTGAACTCTTCCTAAGTTAAAATATTAGTATTGTGTTGTTTAAGAATGAATGTGAACTTGTTTTCTTGGCAGTTTTTTAGGTCTGAAAACAATGCATCTTTTTTGTTATTTTGACGAGTTGTCATTTTCTTAAAATAAATAATCTGAATAACAACATTTTTATTTGGAATTTAGAAGAAATGTTGTCAAAACATTTGTAGAATAAAACAAACATGTTTATTGTAATCAAACACATGCCTTTAAATAGTAAAAACAGAAAAACTGATAATGCAGTGGTCTCTTAATTTTTACAAGTTGCTTAAAATGCAAACGAAAGTACAAAGTTTTTAGGAAATATCAGCTACCCCTACTTTTACAGACAGGCAATGTGTGAATATTTGAATACTGCTCACTAAGTTGGTTTTAGTCCAGTTTCAGGTTATATTCACCTAAAAAAGATGAAGGCGTTCTGAAAGAACACAGCCAGCCCGGGGGCCACTTCTTTCTCTAGGAATTTAACAAAACAAAAGCACACAGTCAATAACACAACAGTAACAGTTAGCAAAGGGATTTTGAAACAGATGCTTGCGTGTGTGTAAATGTTTGATTATAAATGTGTTAGCCACCAGTTGCGTCCAATGGATCCAACATCCATTATCATACATTTGGAGATGTTTTCTGGATAACTAAAGAATGTAAGTCCAATATACACTCTCATTCGAGCCATGTTTTTGGTCTCCAGCTGTAAACTATCCAGCTGACAGGGACTGCAGTCTTCCCAGCAGGTTCTTCACTATGATAGACCCACTTTCCTTTATATGAACATTAAACCTTTGTGGTCCCCTAATACTGTATCTGAAGTCTCTTTATATAGACCTTAGTGGTCCCCTAATACTGTATCTGAAGTCTCTTTATATCTCTTTTATATAGACCTTAGTGGTCCCCTAATACTGTATCTGAAGTCTCTTTTATATAGACCTTAGTGGTCCCCTAATACTGTATCTGAAGTCTCTGTAGAGCTTAGTGGTCCCCTAATACTGTATCTGAAGTCTCTGTAGAGCTTAGTGGTCCCCTAATACTGTATCTGAAGTCTTTTTTATAGAGACCTTAGATGTCCCCTAGTACTGTATCTGAAGTCTCTTTTATATTGACCTTAGTGGTCCCCTAATACTGTATCTGAAGTATCTTTTATATAGACCTTAGTGGTCCCCTAATACTGTATCTGAAGTCTCTTTTATATAGACCTTAGTGGTCCCCTAATACTGTATCTGAAGTCTCTTTTATGTAGGCCTTAGTGGTCCCCTAATACTGTATCTGAAGTCTCTTTTAAACAGACCTTAGTGGTCCCCTAATACTGTATCTGAAGTCTCTTTTATATACCCCTTTGTGGTCCCCTAATACCGTATCTGAAGTCTCTTTTATATAGACCTTTGTGGTCCCCTAATACTGTATCTGAAGTCTCTTTTATATAGACCTTTGTGGTCCCCTAATACTGTATCTGAAGTCTCTTTCCCAAAATACAGCCTTGGTGCAGAATTACAGCCACTAGAGCCACAATGACCTTTCCTTAGTATGTGCCATTTCTCAGTCTGTAGCTTTGAGGAGGAGCGGGGGGGGGGCACTGGCACTTTGTTTGTTTGAAAGACATGATGTCTCACTCTCATGAAGGGGCCAAATTCTCTGGACGGGTAAAGCAGAGAAAGGGGAGGTAACCTCGCTCCTTGTGACATCATAATGGGTAAGATTCCAGATCGGCCCATCTGAGCTTTCATTTTCTCAAAGGCAGAGCACGATACCCAGGTCTTGGTTTACACCAATGAAGAAAGAAATTATTTTCTGTAGTTGCTAGTACTGACGAACACACAGTTTGGCCTTTAAAAGATAGGATAGCTGATGATGGGAGAGTGGGAGAGAGAGGGGGGTGACATGCAGCAAAGAGCCCAGGGCGAAATTGGACCCGGGCCGCTGCAGAAAGGACTGAGCCTTAGTAAATGGGGCACACGCTCAACCAGGTGAGCAACCAGGGCGCCCCCAAGTATCGAACTTTTATTATTTTTTACTTCTTGGTACTATAATAATAAAATCATTTGCTATTTCAGTCAAATATAAAAAGAAAATGTTAGAACTGACGATGAAAGTATCTTTTTAGCTAAAACATAAAACACATCCCAAATTGCAATATGTCTAAAATTGTAATAATATTGTATCGTGGCATGGCTGTCAGTGAGCACTTGTACCCCGTATGGAAGCATCTGCTTAGTTATAGCTCCACCTTTGTCCTTTAATTTGTTTCCTCTCCCTGTGTACTGCTGTCCACTGACCACTGATTTGATCTTGTGCACATGGCAATAACTTGTACTTGTTGGAATGAAAGTAATGGCTCAAATGACCTTTAGTCTTTCTGTAGGTTAATGAGCTGACAGTGCTGCTGTAGTGCCTCATAGGTGATTTACTTTACTTTCCACGAAGTGACCAGACAAGTTCTTTTAAAAAATATGAACTTCTCACTGCTGTGGGTTAAAAGACGATAACTGCCTCCAGTTTAAGCCAGGAAATGTCATTTTTCAAGCTAGCAACTGGTGTAAAGGTGAAAGCTGCTGCAGGCAGAGAGGACATATGATTCTGTCAGTGTAATAAGAGAAAGGTCAAACGACAAGATGGTATGCAGTGCCCAGGCCTAATTTCTCAGAGTCGAGATAGAAAAAGGATTCAGCTCAGCTTTACCTGCTGAAATCTTCTTTTAATGCTGGCAAATCAGGAACTATGCAGGGTAGGGGTGTAAAGACTCACCTATACAAATCAGAAATATGTAAGAAGGGCCCAGAGGCCCATAGTGCTGTTTCACATGTTCCCTACACAAGCCAGCGTCCAAACACATGTACTTTAAGGTTGTTTTGCGGAGATGGGAAGTAACGAAGAACAAATACTGTTACCGTACTCAATCTTTTCAGGTATTTTTACTTTACTATTTATTTCTGTGGCGACTGTTTACTTTTACTCCTCATATTTTAACACAAATATCGGTACTAATATCGGAGAATAGCGCGGAAACGCGCCTCACACTGCAAGCAGGCGCGCACGGCAGACGGAGAAAAAAGTGAGAGAAAAGTGAAAGAGACTAGCTGTCTGGAGGATAATCAGCTGAGATTGGGTGTGTGTGAGTCCTCAAGAACTGTAAGTTCTATAACTGATGTTGTCAGCTCATTTTTTTTAATGAGAAATTGAACAGGTGCTCTAATAATCCTTTAGGTGAGTGTACGTTGCACTCGACGCACCACTACAAGACGACTCAACCGATTCATTTGCGGTAAATCATTGCGGCTTGATGGCGGTAAAGTTAACACGTAGTAGTAAGGACGGCAACATGATTGAAAATGAAGATCCCAGAGATTCGGCAGATAAGTAGCATAATATTCCCAATAATCCTTGGCCTTATCTGAGAGAGATGTTTGAGATAGCAGGCATCAAGAATAACTCCTGGCCAATGTAACTCTAAATGTATGGGGAACTTCTTCATTAATGTCTGTTTAGTAATTCATATTTAATCCTTTATTTCCTTATATGGTTCCATATTTGAACATACACACATACTTGTAGATTCCTTTAAATTTTAAGGGGAAGATTAAAGAAGAGAAACTGGATCTGTGAATTCTCACAGAATCACAACTGAATTCATATGTTGCTGCTCAGTCAGAATCTTATTAACCTGGAGTCCCAGTCTCTGTCCCAATAATCATATATGGGATGCTTTAGGCCTGTTGGCAGACATCCATTTAAAATGTAGCTAATGACATATAAAGAGCCTTTTTTCCACGTCTACTGAAGTTTCTCTGTGTGAGCTCTAGTAACGTGTGTGTGGTCGAGGTAGCTTTGCATAAAAAATGGTTGTCATTCGCAAGGCCACTTTAACTTTTATATTTTAAGTAAATTTCCCAGCCTGAGTGTGATAACAGCAAACATCATCTGTCCCTTTTGAGTCTGAACTTTTAACCTGCCTAAAGTGAGTGAACTGTGCATTCCAATGTATGTATTTGCATCGGGATCTGTGTGTTTGTGTGTGTGTGTATGTGTGTGTGTGTAATGCTTTAACTTTTAACCTGATGGATGCATTTATTCAATCTGTATTATGTGTTTGTGTGATGATATTAAGCGTGTTGTTGTTTTAGAGACCTCCTTCTCTGTTATAATCTATAAGACAATAGAGCATGTGACAAAGGAGGAAGTGTGTCTTTTTCTTTCCTTAGGAGTGGAATTGTGTGAGAGACAGTCCGTGTTTGATAACTTACATTTTATATTTTAGCCTTTTGCAGTGGCAGTTTAGTCTAGCTTTTCCATGAAATCATTTTTATTCTGTTTTATTGAATACATGTAAGGAATAATTTCTGATTCGGATTCCAATAAATCCATATCTGCTTCTGATAAAACAAGTAGACTGTAGTCTACCGAACGAGCAGTTTCTTCTGTTTATAAATATCCTTAGTAAGGCCCCTTGCTATTTCTAACTATTACTCTACTGTGTTTGAATGTGCGAAGCATTAGACATGTAAGGACAGGAGCCAGAGGAAGAGGATATGTTTTGAGTGAGGGAAAAGGCTGTCTCTTAGACGAATAAGCAATTAAATCACTTAATACTACAGGCAGCATTCACCATTCACACACACACACACACACACACACATTGATTCACTGGAGGCCGAGGCTGTCATACAGGGGCCACCTGCTAATTAGATAAATATTCAACAACATTCACACACCATCTGGAGCAATAGACATGTAGACTGCAGTGGCCAGCAAAAAAACAACAACACAGACCCTCTTTCATCCAGAAAGCTAAAGTTATTTTGAAAGATAAAATAATTGGTTGGTACACAAGTATCAATGGAAGTACAAAAAAATAAGCAGGGCCAGAAGAAGTTGTGAAGAAGGAATAGTTAGAGAAAATGTGCTGAAGTGGAGGGACACTCACTTGGCACCACGTAGCCACCGAACAGGATCCAGATGGAAGCGATGAGCGAGCCAAACATCATCATGAAGCCGATAAACAGCCAGAGACGAGCTCCTGCAGGCACAGCAGCGCCAATCACCGTCATTAGCTCACCCGCTAGTCTTCACACCCTAGGCCTCTACTACGAAGCAAGATTTGGGGCTACCGAGGTAGCTTCAAGTTCAACCCAGGGTTATGTTTATTACAACGGCCAGTCACTTGTTACCGGGTTACATCGCTATGGTAACTTATGCTAAACACCTAACCTGCTAGGGAGTAGGATTGGGCATCTAGAACCAGTTCCGACTTGGACCCGTTGGGAAATTTTGTTTCAAATCAGATCATTCAGATTTAACATGCACAAGTTTCGGTTTCCACCGTATGTTGCCATTGGTTGGTTTGAATTATGTTTTTATATTTATTTTCGCTCCCACAATGCTTACCACTGCCAGGGTTGCAGAATGCACAAGTGTAATTATGTTCACATCTTGTTGTGCCTGACTGATGGGGAAGTGATATTAATAAGCCTGGTAACTTACACATATACATTTTCCTGTTGCCTGTATTACGTGTCTGTTTCTTTCATGTTTCTATAGGATTATGGTTTGCTCTTCTTGTATTAAAATACTCTGGTAGACTTGTCCATGTTTGTGATCGGTCATATAGTGCAAACACCGCCACTTTTATATGAAGGCGCTCGTCGCTAGATTGGGAAAAACCTGGGTTGATTGAACAAGTTGATAACCACCGCTGTGTCACATCTTGTGCCGGACTGCGGTTGTTAGGTTTGGTGAAGCGGGTGAAGGACATGTTGACCTTGCTTCGTAGTATGGGCCATGACAGCTGAACACACCCACTGTAGTATTTGAGAATACAAGGTATGAAAACAGAACCATTGCAATGTTTTGTGTCCATTAAATAATATATAACAACTGTTTAAACACCATGCTAGTTATCTATAGCAGTTTATGAGCAGGATGCTGTCTTAAAATGGTTGACAAAATAAAAATAGCGTTTCCACTGAGGCAGGCATTACAGACAGAGGCACTATATGACACCCTCCTTCACAATTGTGCTAAGCACACACACATATTCTTAATCCTGTTGTAATTCTGCCTCTGTATCTGAGCAAAAGTGCTTTTAATTATGTATTGGTAAGTGGGTGTATGTTCCAATTATGAAATCAATTATCATAATACTGTGCTATAATGTAGACTACTGCAGCCTCTATTAACCTGTAAATTAATATGACATAACCGTCCCATACATGCATTGTTTTCGCAATTGCATTTGTATTCATGAAACATTTCATTAATTTACGCCAACCTCAAGCCAAACCACTTTTTAAGCGTTTCCCGTCACAGACAAATTTCCAATGTAGGAACGAAATCACGGGTCTTGCTAAAGTCGAGGCAAAAAATATGCTGTGTGGGAGTATAGCTAGAGGGGTTAAAGTAGGACTTGGCAATATATCGATATTATGTCGACGTCGATATATGAGGGTAGATATCGTCTTCAATTTCCTGTTGTTTTTCTGGTATTAAATGCTGCATTACAGTAAAGTGATGTAATGTTCTGAACCAGAAAGCTTGTCTCAATCATGTGGACGCGCCAACGGCGTTGTTGTCATTAAAACTCCTCAATTCCTCATGGGGGAGACAGAAACTACGCACTATAGCTTTAAGTTTGTTGTGCTAAAAAATCAGTCAGCTGCAGCACATTTACTGCAATACATAAATAGATGAATAAACACCCACATTTAGAGAAACACACCTGTCCGGCCAAGGCAGCCCTCTCCATATGTGTCTCCTCTCACCTGGCCATTAGAAACTGCATTTATCCTAAAATAAAGACACAGACAAACAAGGCATTTAAACAAAAAAGCAATAAGTCCTAAATATTCACTGTTCTACACTACAGTCAGTTGACCTGAGTACTTTCTAATAGAGCCAGCCCGATATAACGAATAAGGCATTTTCTGAAAATCGGTATCAACTTTTTTTTTTAAATATTCTTTTGATTCTGATAAATGAATATTTAAAAATTAAAACGGACTGTCAATCATGTTATGAGCATTGGCATTACATAGTTTGTCCACCAGAGGACGCTCTACAACGTCCCTGTTAGTGTTGGCGTTGCATCGCCTGTCCACCAGAGGACGCTCTACAACGTTCTAAATTTAGCTGATAAGTGGTATACAGAACATTACTCAAGCACATCCAAATAGACAGTTTTTTATCCTGTAATGTCCAGCACTACATGAAGAATGCTATGGTGGAGAACACACCACATGTGTGGAATGCATGGTTCATCTGCTCCTGCGATGGATACGTCACTGCTGCGTCAATCATGATCCACCAGCCTGTGAAGAACTGGGAAAAGAGAATACAGGGTTACCATTTAAGGCATCTGAATGCATGAGATGCAGTTCCATTACATGACTGTTCTTACAGTGGAGTGTTGGAAAAAGAGAATACAGAAAGATAGAGGGATACAAAAAGTCCTAAAAGCTCCTCATGATAACATCGTTGTGAGACGTGGGGGAAGAGACTGAGACAATTAGAGGTCACATATCATTCTCCTTTTGAGGGTCATACTTGTTATTTTGGGTTTTTGCTAGAACATTTGTACATGCTTTAATGTTCAAAAAAACTATTCTTCTCAAATTGTGTGCCTGAAAATACCTGTATTCACCTTTTGTGTGAAACGCTCCTTTTTAGAGCCTGTTCCTTTAACACCCCTTGAAAAAGTGCAGTGCTCCTATGGGTGAGCATTTGTTGGTCTTCCGCATCTGTGCTCTCTGCATCGTAATTAGAGCCGGGAATGACTGTAAGGACTCTGTAAAGCGTCAGATGTACTCGCACTCGACACCGTGCGTGGGCCTCCCTGGATGGCGCGCGCTAAGAGCATGCACAGAGACGTTTATTTTCAACATATTGTTTATTGCATTACTCTCTAAAAACACCAGGGGTAGAATTAATCAAAATTTAATCACGATTGTGGCTTCCCACAATTAAATTTGTGTGATCGAGCAATATTTTAAACACATCATTCCATTTATAGAAGGCTCCGTTTTTTTTGGTTTTCTTTCATGCGTTACATGACCCCCCCATCTTCTTCAATCAGTCTGTTATTGTTGTTGAAAACAAATGAAGGAGTTTTCTCAGAGATAATTTTTTTAAATATATCCTAGGCTATTTATTTCAGATAATTTCGTTTACATGTGTTGCAGCTGTATATTTTAATCCCAATCTGTTTGATAAAAGAGCTTGTGAAAAGTGGCTTTTACTTGAAACTGAACATTTAGCCCACATTAGTGGCTAAAGGAGTTTATAGGATTTGATACTAGGGAGTGTAGCAAGCTGGTTCAGCCAAGGCCAAAAGGAAAGAAGGCCAAATTACAGGTGTCGGCCATGTGAGGGACATGCGACAACAAGGGGAGGGACCAGCTAAGACTTTGATCCATGAAATGTCAGGTCTCAGTTCAGGGACGCACTTTTAAACAGTAGCACTTTCTATTTAGCTTAAATGTGTTAGTTATAAATAACCTACAGGCAATTTATAACTGCTTACGTGACAATAAAATTTGTTTTGGTTCAAATCAACAAATCGATCTTGATCTCAATATTGATCGAAACAATCGTGATTATCATTTTGGCCATAATCGTGCAGCCCTAACCAAGGGGCGTATAAACAAAATCATCTGTGAATAAGCAAGAAGAAGTGGAGAAGAAGAGAGCTGAAGTAAAGAAAATCAGGCTGCCTGGCAACAGTAGCAAACATCCATGATAAACACCGCAAAACATTACATTTATCTACTCTATAAACGTGCAGTATAAAAATGACTGCCTGTAACACTGTTAGGAACACCCTTTCCATGAAGCCGTTTTTTACGTTTTTAAAAATTCGGAGGTGCGTGATCACGTGTCGCAACAGCTTGCCGAGCCCTTACACTGGAGACGACAGCCGCAGAGACGTAATGCAGCTGTCGCCGTGGTCCTGCCACGCGCCCTGCAGTGCCCTGCAACACCGTGAACTACTACAACTACTATTTCTAGTCACAGTTCCAATAACTATACTATTGTTGTCACTGTGCATCCCCCCCCCAACCGTCCCCGTCAGACTCCGCCTACCAAGAACCTGGGTCTGTCCCAGGTTTCTTCCTAAAAGGGAGTTTTTCCTCGCCACTGTCGCACTAAATACTTGCTCTTGGGGGAATTACAAGAAATGTTGGGGCTTTAAATTATAAAGTGTTGTCAAAACCTACTCTATCTGTAAATTATAGAGCGGTCTTGACCTACTCGGTAAAGTGTCTTGAGATAACTTTTGTTAAAAAGATTGCCCTTGTAGCTTTGTTTAATTAATGTTACCAATGTTGTATCGCTCACGGTGTTTCCGCAGGACCCGAAGTATTATTACTGTCGCACACCGGGCTGACGCTGCTTGCGACACATGCCATGAAGACACGAAGAAGAAAATTAAGAAAGCGCGTAAGGTGCTAAGAGAAGAGACAGGCTGGAGAAAACAAGTCTCTGGAGCAGTGTAATGGAGCATTGTATGTCATTAAAAAAAATTGGTTGGGGAAGCTTATATACTGATCAGTCTCTGGTTGAAACTTGTAGTTCTGAAAGTTAAGTTGCACAACTTAAGGTAATGTTTATGTATTTGTAATGTGTGCTTTAGTCTGAGGTTTTACTGCATTTCAGAAAATATTTCTGTAAAAACAATGTAATATGGCACTTAAACACTTTATGTTTCGTTTTTTGAGAGATGATATTGCAAGCAATGTAGGCATAAAAATGTTACTTTTTCCAAAATTTAAACCAAACTAATGTTATTATTGCTCTTAAATGAAACAAAAGTATGATTTAACAATGCTGCTCTCTGCGTACACTCACACTCCAATATTTCAGCCACTGACCAGAACTCCAGAGGCAATAGAAGCCACTGCGTTCCTCCTCTCCCCCCAGTCAATGCATTCACACTCTGGCCAGCGGAAGCTATCCAGAAAGCCTGCCATCTGCAGCCCTCTTCCTGTCCTCTTCTGTTTCTCTGATCCTTCTCTGCACAGATGGACCAGTTCCCGTCCCGCCTCCGTATGGTCAACACTGCTGTTCCTAACAGCTCTGCTTCCGGCTCAAACCAGCGACTCTGTCAGAGTTGCCTGTAGATGATGCATACATACATGTATTATTAACATCTTCTATACAACCATTGGTCTGATGTGTAACTGTTTCTCAGACATGGAAACCATCTAGGTATATGTGCTATGTTTCAGAAGGGTTTCTCAAGCACAAACGTGCCCTTACTATAAGGACAGTTCAGACAGCTTGTCCTTTACGTTCTTAATTTTCCTTTCAGCATAAAGTCAATCTAATAAACTGCTCTAATTAAATTAAAATGACATTGGTTGATTTTCACAAATGTCTTACACTAGCTAAATCAATTAACTAATAATGAGCGGCACAACTACACATACATATATATATATATAATATATATATATAATATATAATATATATATATATATTAATTAGCCTACTGCAAGCTTGAAAACAAACACACACAAACCTGCTGATAAATAGCTCTAACGTTAGCACAGCAATCCTATTTCTTTGTCCACTGTTGGTAAATATATTATATATATATATGCTATGTATTATTGGCTTAATACCATTAACCCACACACCGTCCCTGGGTGTGTGAAGGCTTTATTGATGTTAGGGAGCTAACATCCCGTTCCTCGTGCAGTGGGAGATGCACCTTTCTTGTTCCCAACGATAACGTGGGAACCAGCTAACGGTGAGCAAAGGTCCACCATGAACGGACTGCGTTTAAACGTAATAACCATGGCAACGTAGTAATAACCCATAATGAATGTTTTGTATGTAGGGTTACGTGTAATTGCCCACCTTGTCACGAGCCCCGAGACTGCTTTCAGTTTCCATGAAAAAGAAAGTCTTCTTCTTTGCCGACTTCTTCTTTTTCTTCTTCTTCTCCTATTTAATGGCGGATTGCAAACAACTTTTACCGCCACTACTGTACATAGACTATTAACGGTCTAGTATGTTGCATCATTTAATTTTACCCTTAGGCTATGTTAAAGGGATATTTCACCACTGGAAAGATTAATAAGTATTAAATTGGGTCTTTTATGTAGTAGAAATGTGAATTTTGGCTCATGTGGATGAAAGACAAAACTCCTAAATACACTTGCAGTCTACTCCCAAGCCACGCCTACCAAAAACAGACATAATAGACAGTTAAGTCAACTCAAATGTGTTTTTTGTCATTTCAACCATATACACGAAACAATGTTTCACCGTGGCGCAAGTGGTGTTACACATTTAAAATATAAAAACCACATTATGTAAAAACAACATAGGAACCAGCTACATTTAGTGCACACACATTATGGGCTCCGTAAAGTCAGCTAACGCATTGATAGCATTAGCGCTTTATAGCGCCAATTCACGGCTGTGTATAAACACACACACACAATACACAATTGTGTATAACACAGCAATTGTGTATAAACACAGCCGTGAATTGGCGTGGAATGTAGAATGGTCGGCATTTAACAGTCACAACAACTCCACCAGCGGTGAGTAGTTAGTGGATACAAGCCCCCCCATTTCTGCACTGTCGTGTAAACACAGCCCACCTCTACAAGTTAAGAGATCTCTATCTGCTCGGAAGGCTAGCAAGCTGGTTGCTGGATAGTCTGGTACACTGTTGTTCAGTCATGTTTCCAAAAAAAAACAAAAACACAGCACTCTC
>NW_022602780.1:0-33334 GCF_008692095.1 Etheostoma spectabile | reverse complement strand
ATGGTCTGTTACTGCCACCACTAAAGCAGTAACATTTTCAAAGAAAGATGAGTGAGCTAGCTAACAAGAGCAGACATGCGTCAGCATGAAACAGACTTGAGAAATAATGGAAACTGTCTTATCAAAAAACATAACAACAAATTAATAAGCATGCAACCAATTAGGCCAACACAGGCATAAAATGAGTAGCGCCTTTTTGTATGCAGGGGTGTGGAAGATTAATTGGAAGAGGTTGGAGTGCGTGCTTGCATGTCACCACACAGCAGCTGCATGTCCCCGGTAACAAACTGTCACAAAGTCTATCCGCTGCCACATGCTTTATATTCTTTAACAATCCATTTGTCATAAGGTTTTTCTGCCACAAACACAACGTTGCATATATTGCCGCGGCTTCCTGGTCTGGTGTACAGGATTGGGATCACGGGGCCGGATTGTCACGCCGTGGGCTGCCACCGGATCACGGCTGTGCTCCTGCATCAGGCGGTGGCACACAACTTGCATCTTACTTGGATCATCTTACTATTGCAAATACGCCCACACTTTAGATGTTCTTATACGAGACATTTTCAGTTTAGACATTTTTAGAATTAAATCCCCTGCTGCCAAGATACTCCTACATCGGTCACAGTTCATGGAAAGTGAAACTTAAATCTGTAATGGGGCGGTCTTTTTAAGTTTGATTTATTCACGCACTTTAAAAAGACTTATAAAAATCATCATTCTTGCACTTTATTATTTACAGCATTATATGTTGCTAGGCCTACTTATATCATAATATGCTATATGTCAACTTGGGGGAGAAAACAAGTAGTTATTTAAATCCGAACATGAGCACCCATAGTGCCAAAATGGCATGATCCTCATTTTTATAACGCCTAAAAATTCAACGGTGGGATTGGCAGTCGAATCAAGCTCCTTCGAGCGAAGCATTGAATACTCAACATTTTGGGGTTACCCTATTTGGGATCACTAAACACCATATTTCCCCTACTGTCTCCCCTACATGGTGGTTCCCAAACACAGCATTTCTGCACTTATGACTCACCATGTACGTCAACGTAGACAGACAAACACAGGCATCAGGAGGGAGAAGAGGAAGGTGTGGGAGTGAGTGGGCCCCCATCCTATGCATAAACATGAGACAACTGGAACAATCCATGCAATAGCTCAGGGGATAGCTCCTATTACCACAAGCCAAAGCAAAAAAGAAGTAATGCCATTGATACTGTTTATGTTGGATCGGGTTCAACCCTCTGTGCCCCAGTGAACAGCACTGTCCAGTCTCATTGTCCAGGTTCCTCCCTATCCTTTTAGTGCCAGCACTCCACCAAGAGTAGGAGTGACTCCATTAAAAAAAAATGTCCTATTCCTTACAAGCCATTTATTTTCTATAATTGTACACAACAGCATGGTTTATTTGCAACAGGAAAGATGTGGCAACATCTTATTTATGTCTGGAAACATCACCACTTCAAATCTTTTCAAATCCCCAATTTATGGAAGCATTGTTTGGTTGTGAACAAAGTGTTACACGTCAATGTCTTAGGTGTCAAGTATGTGCAAGTAAAGCTGTCATGATTCAACAAAGAAGACTTGTCAAAGGACCTATTGAATAAAACTCTTCTATTGTTGTAGGGACTGAACAATTTGCTTAGACTGAAATAAATGAATACACAGCACCAAAAAGACCACTATCACTATGCTATTACATCTCAGTTTGCTTCAGATTAAAAGGAGACCCTGTACTGCAGACTGGACATCTGATACATATGCTCTTCAATTAAAACCAGTCACTTTATGTCTGATTTATTCTGAATCGGAGGTATTTCTGAGAGTGTTTATGCATGTGGAAATAAAGCCGTCCCACCACTGCTGGCGGCGGGGGCTCCCTGAGCCGACAGGTTTGCTTCAGGACTGGGCTGATCTTGTTCTGCATACATTTATGGCCACTTACCTTCGTTAACCCTTTTAATTACAGAGCAGCAGCGCGGTGACTAACCTTGAGACATGTAAGTAAACACAGCAGTCATTATTATACTTTAAAAACTGAACATCAATAATTAAGACATTAACTGAAGGAGAAACAACAACAATTGTTTGCATTAAGTTGACAGTTTATTAGTTGCTTCCAGGTGGTGTAAATCCAATGCAATGCAATGGAAGGAAAACATCCTGCAAGGTATTATATCTTTATAAGCCTAAATGCTGAGTATTGGATTGTATTGGTATCAAACCCTGAGGGGTGAGACCGCCAATGCCACTGCAATGTCAAGCTACATGTTCAGTCCATTCATTTGGAAATCACTAAAGTCTCAGCCACCACACACAGCCCTATCTCTGGGTGAACACAGAACAGGGTGAAAGCATTGCATTTTCCGAAGAAAAATGACGCTGCAAAGTAATTTTTGATGTTTTCTCCAGTAGCGCTATGATTCCTAACAAATTAAAAATATTACGGTGTTGCAAATCATTTTTTTTCCACTCAGCAGGAATGGCAGAACTGGTAGGGAACAAATACACTTCAGAACTTGAATAAATTGAATTGAATTAAACACCCAAGCAACTGGCAACTTACTGTATCTCTTCTTATGTGAGAACATTGATAGTTTAATTTTGGAATAAGCCACTTGATAGATTACATAGTTTGTGCTATTTTGGGTTTTTTATAGTTCCTGGGCACTGCTGAGGTGCTCTTGAGCAAGGCACCAAACCCAACTGCTCGAGGCGCCTTTAATGGGCAGCCCCCTCATTCTGAATATCTCTATTTGTGCTGTTTGTTCATGTGTGTGAATTTGGGCCTGTGTGTAATGTGTAATATACAATATATGAACAGGTTACAAAAATGTGATTCCCTCCCCCCCCCAGGGATCATAAAGTATCTCTTCTTCTTCTTCTTCTACAGTTAGTAGTATAGCACATTTCTTAAATTTAGTACCGCCAGTTGCCTGGTTAAAATGAAAAACACATATCACGTACGATAGTCTAAAACTGCAAAAAGCAAAAGGAAATTTACTGAGACAAAGAGGAGCCTTGGAGTACAGAAAAAAGGAAAGTATTTTGTATTGAACCTTCAAATACAGAGGCAAGTACTTTATATCAGGATTAAAGAAATGATGATGAAAAACATGGCGACGATGAAAATGAACAAAACTGTATTCAATAAAATAGAACTCTCACATCTTCTGTCAATTAAAAAAGTAACATCAAAAATTTGCTTTTTGGGACATTTTGTAGTTTCAACAAGCAACATATACAGTACAGTAAGTTCTACGTCGATTTTTTGATCTTCACCTCAATCCTAACTGACTTCACAGTAGTGCAGAATGTCTGGATATTACCGCCCCGGGGGGATAAATAGCAAGAGAGGAAAGAAATGCATTAAACATTAAACACCACAATAACCCAGCATGCATTCTGTACTCAGGCCCCACTCATCCTCTCAGGCTTTAATATGGCAATGACACACAATATAAAACTGAAATAAGTGTGCCTCTTGCCTCACCTTACAAACAATTATTTCACCTTTCCACTCATGCTTGGCTTAGTAAAATATAAGTATTAATTTTGACATCAGCATCATTAAATCACACTTAAAGAGCAGAGAAGATTTTCTTGAGCGCTCTTCAAAAGTCATAATGACGCGACTGGTAATTGTAAGTGTTTGACAGGATCGCTAAATATTACAAATGACTAATAGCAAAGAGAAATTGATGCCAATTTCATGCTCGTCTTCTATTATACAGGAATCAAGAAGTTCTTGTCACGTTGCTAAAAAGGTGCATCCCACTAGTGTTGCAGTTGTTCTTCACTCCATTTTATACAGATAAAGACATTCTCACAAGGTCTTTTTTATGGTCGACAAACAGCGCCAAAGAGATACTTTGATGCTGTTGTTGCGTTCTTTTGTTTGAAACAGGAATGTAATTGTGACACCAGAAATCTTGAGACACCATTGTCTTTACCAGTTCATTAACTTAAGAGAAAACAGCTTCTCTGTTCACCGCTGACTGAGTTGAGGGCTGTACGCTCGAGCTGTGTTCAGTCTGAACATGTAGAGTACACCTGGTTCAACTCATTCCTCTTATCCAGCCAATCGCTGCTTGTGTGCTTTACCAGCACTAACAGACACGGACCATTTCCTACGGATATACAGTCTTAGAGAATGTGTGTGTGAGCTATCTTTAAGCGAGTACATAACAGGTTGAGCTGCTGGTGAAAAAAACAAAACATGCATGCCGGTGCTATTACAAAGCCACTACTACCAAGGAATAGAGTAATGGGGAAGGGTTGCTCTGTTTGCAGTCATCTTCCTCTTAGGCTTCTTTTAGTATTTATGAATTTATGAATACATTTGTATTTTTTCTTTTACCAGAGGGAGCATTCACAGCTGGTTGCCTCTGTAATACCCTGAAATATAGGATTAAGTTAAGGATTTACACATTCTCATGCTTGAAGCAGTTTATTTCAATTTTTGACTAGTCTATTCTATTCTATTTTACTCCAAAGAACCACACCAAGGTGATTTAAAACACAGTTCTCAGGTCTCCTCCAAGTAGAGTGTGCTGTTGGTATTTTAGTGCAAATCATCCAAACAAACTGCAGCAAACTAACCCCAAATGCAATGTTTATTGCCATAAAAAGGTGGATGTTAGTATCCAGTAAGCAGCACTTACTCATGCTTGGGAAAATAAACTGAAGGCAAACAACAGCTCTAACTGCTGTGAACGTCCAGTAGTTTTATTATCTGTCGAGGTTTTGTGTGTGAATTCACCTTGTTAACGTGGCACCCATTTTGGATCTGCTGACAGTGAGGGCTTCAAGAGTATTGAATTTAGCAGAGCGTCCCTGCCTGAAGCTTTCTTCTATGCTCGACTGGTACAGTAAATGAGTTAGCGTGGAAGAGCCAGATTCCTTGAAAAGATCTGAACCACAGATCTGTGAAATTGAACAAATTACTGATTAACACTAGACAGCTCTCAGAGTGTGAATACCTCTCCCAAGGCTGCACAGTCCTCTAAATCTGTTATTTTTAGACTGTCTAAAACCACTGTTCCCTTTCTGTTCCCTACTGCCCCATGGACTATTTTAACCAGGAAATGACTATTCTCTAACCTTAAACAAGTAGCTATTTTAACACAACTAAACAAGCTAGGATATTTCCCTACTACAAAGAAACAGGAGGGTGGAACTGGGTAATAAATCAACAAGTGGCGGTCCTCCCTGGAACTCGTCTGGTGCGAAGCCTAAGAGTAAATCATTTTCCTGGGAAATGGGAGGACGACTAACGGGCCGGGCACAGCGCCTGAGGTTTGATATGACCGGCTGGCCTGCATTATCATCTGGGCAGAGCGCCTCTTCAACCCCTGTACCTAGTAGGACACAGCCGTGGACAGCTGCAAAAGGGAAAAACAACAAATGCCCCCCCAACAACCTTGTGTGCAACTGGATAACAGATTTGCTCCTCTGCTGCAAGACGCTGGACGTCATCTGATGACCCGGACTGCGTCTCATCACCACACAGCAGGGTAAGGACTGAGAGCATTCAAAAGTAAAAAGCTAACAACTGGGCTCAAACCCTGATTGTGGTGACTCTGCTGTAAAAGATTTAAAAAAAAAACCACCAAAATACTATGTTTTCCCAAAGACATGGTGTCTGACTTGACCCAAAAATCCCAGATATCGTGGCAGCACACCCAACTGTGAAGAACATTATTCTGCATATAGGGTCAAATGATGTTGTAAAGCAACAGTCTGAATTGCTGAAACTGACTTTAGGGAACTGCTTGACACAGTCCACCCCCTCAGCGCAAATGTGTTTATCAGTGGTCCTATACCGTCAGTCAGAAGAGGAGATGAGAGATTCAGCCGACTGTTGGGACTAAACAAATGGTTTTCAACTGAATGTACCGTCCACTCTCTGAGTTCATTGACAATTTAAACATTTTCTGGGAGCGCAGACATCTTTTTAAAGCAGATAGACTTTCCCTTAACAAGCCAGGAGTAAAGCTGTTCACCTCTAATCTGCTTTACTTTCTGCGCTACACATCTGCTCCCTCTGCCAAGGTCACAAAAACACAAAAGAAGACACAACACAAGTGCGGCAGTGATCCAGCACAGCCCCCGCCTGTGCAAAGATTTGACCATGGGAGACACAGAGAGCAGAGACACGAACCTCCACTCCCCTCTTCACCCGTCCAGCACCCCTCAAACCTTCCCAACCCCGAACCTTCTGAGGATTCATCGCTGTCCTCTACTGATGTCTCCACACCCCTTTCCCTTATTTCCCCATCAATTATGCACCCCTTCTACCCCCATGGCTCAACCCGGGCAAAAGTAAAACGCCAAGCACCACTACCAGGATGTCAGAAAACTCCTTCCCCCCAGACTGATAAGGACGCTTGTGTGCAAAATCTGGCAAGCACTATCTGATATGTGCGGGCCTTGGCTGCAGGACAGTGATACTAATGACTCTTTTCAGACAAGCCCGGGCCCTGTGGATTCAATTCTTCCTCAATTTCTTGTGATAGGTAATAGGAAAAGAATGGTGAATAAGCACTTAACTGCAAACTTAGCAAATTTAGCATCCATTCCTCGTCAGCTACAGCCTGTCCCAAAAATGAAACCACACTAACACTAGCCTTACTAAACGTCAGGTCTTTGGCAGGAAAATCATTTTTAATCAATGATTTTATTACTAAGCACAATCTAGATTTTATGTTTTTAACTGAAACCTGGTTAGACCATAATAACAGCGCTGCTGTTCTCATCGAGTCAGCTCCCCCAAACTTCAGTTTTATGAGTGAGAATAGAGTGAATAAGAAGGAGGTGGAGTCGCCATTTTGTTTAATGACTCATTCCACTGTACGCAAATATGTTATGGAAATTTTGTTTCTTTGAATATGTTGCTCTCAATTAGATCTTCCCCTCAAGCGATGTTTCTAAATATCTACAGGCCACCTAAATTTGTGCAACCTTCATTGATGACTTCACTGAACTGCTGTCTATTATCTGCATTAACTTTGATTGTGTATCATTGCGGGTGATTTTAACATTCATGTTGACAGCCCCCAGGACAGGGGACAAAGAGCTGTGTTGTGTTTTTGAGAACTATGGACTGACTCAGCATGTGACGGAGCCCACCCACAATAAGGGCACACTCTGGACTTGATTGTCTCCAAGGTCTGAACATTTCCAAGGTTGTGGTGACTGACGTTGCTCTCTCAGATCATTCCTGTGTTTTCTTTAACGGCACTATCTCTGTGCCCAAAAGTGTCCAACAAAGATAATCAGAAAACGGTATATCACTGAAAACACCAGTGACACATTTATACAGCTTTTCTCCCCACACCAGCCCTCTCTGGGCTATCAGTCAGTGAGCTTGTAGATAATTTCAACTGTAAAATACAAATGTTATTGATGCCATTGCTCCCACTAAGGTCAAAGTTGTATCTGGTAAGAAAAGATCTCCATGGAGAAATGTCCTACTGGTGAGAACAGAAAAAGAGAGTGTAGGAAAGCTGAACGAAGGTGGCGAAAAACAAATCTCCTGGTCCATTATAACTCCTATAAAGAGAGACTTCGCATTTATAATTTGGAACTGAGGAATGCAAGAAGGTCCTTTTCTCTGATATTATCTCTAGAAACAATAATAATTCCCGTGCTTGTTTGCTACTGTTGATAGGTTAACAAACCCTCCAGTACCAGTAGCATCTGAACTTTTATCTACCAAGGCCTGCAATGACTTTGCCTCCTTCTTCAAAGACAAAATTCAAAAGATTAGACAAACAGTCAGTGCCTCCATATCAAGTCCAAGTGTGTGTTGTCACAGTGTTCAAGCAAAAATAGTTCCAATATGACAGAATTTCACACGATCAACCATACAAACCTGGAGGACATTATTCAACATCTGAAAACCTCGACCTGTTGCCTTGATGTTCTACCAACGGGACTTTTCAAAAATGTTTCCAATTGTTTGACTTCTGATCTTCTACAGATTGTGAACACATCTCTTCTTTCAGGTATCTTTCCACAGGCCCTGAAAACTGCAGTAATCAAGCCACTCTTAAAAAAGAACAACCTAGACAAGTCACTAATGAGCAACTATAGGCCAATATCAAACCTTCCGTTTTTAAGTAAAATCATTGAAAAAGTAGTCTTTCAACAACTCAACCATTTCTTGTCACTAAGCAACAGTTTTGATACCTTTCAGTCGGGTTTCCGACCACACCACAGCACTGAAACGGCTCTTGTCAAAGTCTTTAATGACATCCACCTTAACACAGATAATGGCAAAATTTCAATCTTAGTATTACTTGATCTCAGTGCTGCATTTGACACGGTCGACCATGACATACTACTAGACCGATTGGAAAACTGCGTTGGCCTTTCTGGCTCAGTACTAAACTGGTTTGAATCCTACCTAAAGAATAGGGATTACTTTGTGTCTATAGGTAATTATGCATCTGAGCGTACAAATATGACGTGCGGAGTTCCGCAAGGCTCCATTCTGGGGCCTCTTCTGTTTAACATCTACATGCTTCCACTGGCTCAGATTATGGAGAAAAACAAAATAAGTTACCATAGTTATGCGGACGACACACAAATTTACATAACCTTATCGCCAGGGGACTATAGTCCAATACAAAAACTGACTAAGTGCATCGAACAAATTAACGGCTGGATGTGCCAGAACTTTCTGAAATTAAATGAAGGAAAAACTGAGGTGGTTGTTTTTGGAGCAAGAGAGGAACGATTAAAAGTCTGCGCTCAGCTTCAAACAACAATGTTAAAAACAACAGACAAAGCCAGAAATCTTGGTGTAGTCATGGACTCAGACCTGAACTTTAACAGCCACATTAAGACAATTACAAAGTCAGCCTACTATCACCTTAAGAATATATCAAGGGTTAAAGGACTTATGTGTCAACAGGATTTGGAAAAACTTGTCCATGCCTTTATCTTCAGTAGACTTGACTACTGTAACGGGGTCTTTACAGGTCTCCCCCAAAAATCAATCAGACAGCTGCAGCTGATTCAGAACGCTGCTGCTCGAGTCCTCACTAAGACCAAGAGACTGGATCACATCACTCCAGTTCTGAAGTCTTTACACTGGCTTCCTGTGTCTCAAAGAATTGATTTCAAAGTACTCTTGCTAGTTTATAAATCACTTAACGGTTTAGGTCCAAAATATATTGCTGATCTGCTACTACACTATGAACCACCCAGACCTCTCAGGTCATCTGGGACAGGTCTGCTTTCTGTCCCCAGAGTCAGAACTAAACAGGGTGAAGCAGCTTTCAGTTTCTATGCTCCTCATATCTGGAATAAACTCCCAGAAACCTGTAGATCCGCTGCTACTCTCAGTTCTTTTAAATCAAGGCTGAAGACCTTTCTATTTGATGCTGCCTTTCTTTAAATGACTAATCATTTCTTTAAATTTCTTATGCTGCACTGTAAATTTATTCTTGTGTTTTATGTTTCTCTTTGTTTTTAACTGTCTATTCATGTGTTTTACCGGTTTTTAATGCTTGTGATTTTTAACTGTTTTTACTTGTGTTTTATCTGTTTAACTGATTTTGTGTAAAGCACTTTGAATTGCCTTGTTGCTGAAATGTGCTATACAAATAAAGCTGCCTTGCCTTGCCTTGCCTAAGGTAGCTAACGTATTATGGCACAACCTTGACCACAGCGCGAGTTGTAACAGTTTTGGAAACCACTGATAAATTACGTCATCCTGCCAATTAAAGAAACACTCGTATGTCCCGATCTGGAGAGCAACTGACATGTTTTTTTTTGTCATGGTTATTGACAATTAATGGCAAGCTACTAATATAATAATGATAACATTCATAAGATGTCAAAAAAGTGGCAAAGACATTTTATAATCTGTAGGTGAAAAAAGGTGTTGGCGGTACATGGCAGGATATCTTCAAATACTTCCCAAAAGCAAGCTCTATGACTTCATTCAGGGTGTAATGTGTCATCCATTACTTATACAAATGTTACTTCTCATTCATAACGGGCATCCCTCTACATCTTACTCACCTAATATTCTCTCTCTCTCTCTCTCTCTCTCCACTTCATGGACCTGCACCCTAACAACATCATCAGCATGTGTAAAGATGGTGCTACTGTTCTTTATTGGTCAAATATTTCCCCCAAACTTTGGGTGACAATTTTATTACTTTATATCTTTTTTGTAACAACCAACAACATAATGCACAGTGGCACACAATAAAATACATAAGGGAATAAAGTATATGCCTGGATGATAATGATTGTATTGGGTTCCCTTCCAGCAAAAATAAAATAAAAATAAAGTACACATTCATATTACATGCATAACCCCACAGTGGCATACATTAAACCCCAAAAGATTCAATTCAATTTCAATTCAATTTTATTTATAGTATCAATTCATAACAAGAGTTATCTCAAGACACTTTACAGATAGACCACACTCCAGAATTTACAAGGACCCAACAGTTCTAGTAGTTTCCTCCAGAGCAAGCAACAGTGCGACAGTGGCGAGGAAAAACTGATACGTACATACATGCATACATACATACATACATACATGCATACATACATACATACATACATACATACATATATGCTTGTGTACTCATACTTCATAGATTTTATATTGTCTGGCAGTTTTTATAACATCACTAGCTACAACAGCGATCTAACCTTAACATCTAAACTGGAAACAAAAATCATCAAAGTGATAACAGCTTTTGATTTAACATGCAGCTGGCATGTAGGTGTGACTGCTGAATTAAACCAGACAGAAACAGACTAGAGTCTATTTAAGGGATGGATGCATTTGTTGTAGCAAAATAAAATAGCACTGCTCATAATTAGCATTGATAACCATTGTAAAAAAAAAGATCACAATTGCTGAAGATGTTACCTACTGTATAATAACACTAATTTTCTGATTTCATGCTACATCCACTGGGACCACTGATCCCATTTCAAAAGCACTAACCTACGTTCTATTGAAAAACAACCAAAACAATATGTCAACCATATAATACAGCGTAATAACATCTGTGATTATCCCTGTGCGCCGTGGAATGGCACCTTGGCATCCTCTAACTCTGGGCTGAAACACGGCGTTCAGTCTGAAGCTCCGAGCTAATGGATTCTTACATCCTGGTGTGGGAATATAAACAAGCTGGGATGGATGCAGGCGACATAAGCACTCATGGGTCGATTCTGGGGGGCAGCAGGAAAAAAAACAAATATATGCGTTGATACTGTATCAAGCGCTACACTATATCTTTATTCTAATCTTTCATAATTTACATTTTTAACAAAAAAGTCAATAGCCTTGTCCTGTTTCAACTAACAAGTGATGATAAGTGAATACATTTATTCCCAAACTGTACATAAAAACTATTTCAAGGTACTTGTACTATATTTACATTACCGCTACTTGATCCTTGAATCTCTAAGAGGTACATTTGATCATTTTTACTGTTACTTCAGAGCTTGAGTTACTAGTTTCTTGTATATACAGATCTTGCATACAGAACGTATGAGCGGATGATATTAGCGCAGTTCCATTTGTACTCGAAGGTTAGAATTTCCGAGGTCAATGTCCAAAACACGCTCCATTAAACTCAAATTTCCAAGTTGGGAAGTTGGACAACCTCGCAGTACCCCGTGCTCAAAATCCAACATGGCTGCCCCATGCATCAACAGTAGTGAAAGCTGTGGTAACATACAGTTTATTGGCAATTCTGTCTTATTGTGTCTCACTAAATCAGTGGTACACACAGTCCTGTGCAACTTATATCTCTGGACACGTTGTCATGCTGTTTGCATGCACAAAACAAAATGCTTGCGTTTTGCATCTTTATCAACTGGCATTGCTAACAATGGCTAACCTGGCTAGAGCTAACCCCACAATGAAATATCCCACTTGTAAATGCAATGGAACACATTCAACTCATGTGTGACATAATTCCCAGCTCAGTAGAGTTTTCACAGTTTTTTTTCAGAGTTTTCATTTATGTAAACATAAATATTAGTTGCGTCCAAAATCACATACTCTGCACTACATACTCAATATGTATACTATCGTTAGACATACTTTTGTGTAAATAAACAGTATATATTTTCGGACCCATTAAGCTGAAGTTTTCAATGCCACTTCCTGAGAGCCTCTTGCTAATGAAGACACGTTACCATTGGAAATAATATGGAATTCTGTTGGTTTCATACAAAGGTTTTGGACATATTGAAAAAATCTCACATACTGTTTTAGCTAAATAGCATGTTAGTATGGAACTTGGACACAGCCATTCAAAATGGCACCAAGTTGATTTCCTGATGCACTATATGTGAATGAAGGAAGTTAATAAGGGGCCAGGCTGTTGCCAAGCAATGGAGTTCCATTGAAAAAGTCTTGTTAACTATCAACAAGATCATATATATAACCTCAACCAGCTACATCTAGATGCTGCCTACAAATCAATAAACAGCAGCAATAATTAAAATCCAGAAATATAATATACAGTGTATAACAATAACACTCTGAAAGGGGGCCATACTACATACTTTTACTTTGTGTATGTAACTACATTTTCCCAATAATATTATGTACTTGCAAAAGTTACAAATTAAATGCAAACATTTTTACTTGACGGTTAACTGAGGACTTCTCCATTGAGGTATTTCAACTTTTTCTGAAGTAAAATGATCTCAACACTTCCTTCAAAGGATCAAAATGTTACTGAAGCAGCTTCAGTGTAATTTGACGGGTTTAGATCTACAAAACTTCTATATGGTAAAACTGCTGCAGCTGGGTAAATAAACAGTATACAGCTTAACTAACATAGTATGTATTCATTTAATTATACATACATACATATACTGCGTAATCATTTTATTGTAGAGCGTTAGAATGAGACATACTGTTACACATCTTTATCCCTCTGTCCTTTGCTATAAAACATGTTGTTTATGTTGTCAGTACAGACCACATCCACGTATATTCTTTTACAAGCAGTATCTAGATGAAACAAAAACTAAGTGATGCCAATTCACTCTGTCGCATTATATCTCTAATGGCTGCCTTTCACTGTATCCATACAAAGACAGGCTGCTCTACTTGCCAGTAGAGAAGTGACATATGATGTCCATGTTGCTCAGAAATCTGATGATAGTAATTATGTCTACATCTTTCAAACTGGTATGGGATGAATAGATTATTTTTTTTCCCTGCCTTTTAGCAAATATTATCATTTAGTGTACTCTTTTTAATATGAGGAGAAAAGTAAGAATTTAAATATTTAAAAGTACAGAAAAATATATATTGATATTGGCTGATGCATGCTATCACATGTATTCCCATTTTCACTTCTGAAAAGGTAGCAACAGGATTTGTAATTCTGCTAGATTTCAGTTACCTTAATCATCACAGAACCCAGATTTCATCACCTTGAGTCCTTTGCCATGTTTGGAAGGAGTTATGTAGTATTCATGTGAAATACTAGAATCTGAGATCTGAAAGGTAACTTAAACATTTATTCAGATCTGTCTGCCATACTGAAGGGATGAGCCAGTCTCGGCAGGAGTGTGCTGCCGATTTGATCTGCGTGATTCTATCTTGATGCTGTGTGGATGTAATATCTATTTGGGCTTTATAGTTAAAGATGGACACC
Source organism: Etheostoma spectabile (assembly GCF_008692095.1). NCBI lineage: Eukaryota > Metazoa > Chordata > Actinopteri > Perciformes > Percidae > Etheostoma > Etheostoma spectabile. The sequence goes on along the minus strand of NW_022602780.1, from coordinate 19,658 downwards.
ACCACTCAGTCTTAGGGTTTGGGCTTTTAGATTCTTGCTGCCTCAATCTGTGTTGAAAGATTCAACCTCACAGTTCTCTTAATCCTGTGTAGAGGCTATTGCAGCCTATTTATTAATTTAATCTCTTGTGTAGTTTAATCCATTTGCGGTTGTTTCTTTCATGTTTTGTTCTCTTATCATTACATTTTAAACTTTTACTTTTGTTATCACCAGTGGTGGAATGTAACTAAGTACTTATGTACAAATTTGAGGTATTTACTTGAGTCTCTTTCTACTTCTACTCTATGGAGCCCCGGAAGTGACATGGAGGAAATAAATAAATAAATAAATACAACATGTACTGGGGCCAAACACTTTCGCGAGATGTTGAATTTGTTTTGCGAGATAGAGTTTTATTTGCGAGATCTCGCAAAATCCAGCAAACAATAAGGCTAAACTAGCTAGCTCGCTTGTAGCGTGCTAGCTAGTATCTAGCTAGCTGGTAGCACGACATGTAAAGAATCAGGAACAATGAAAACAATGTTCACCATTAGTATTTTACAATCAAAAGAAAAGTTCATGAGTCCCCCACATAGCTAGCTAGCTATACCATGGATGTATTTAGAGAACAAACTAGCTATACTTGTAGGAGACACGAGAAAGAAGCTCATGAATGAGCATGTTGCTACAACAACACAAGCTCTATTGACATCAACAGTCAATGGGGCGGCTGTGGCTCAGTGGTAGAGCGGTTGCCTGCCAATCGGAAGGTTGGTGGTTCGATCCCTTGCCCTGCAGTCCCATGTCGAAGTGTCTTTGGGCAAGACACTGAACCCTGAGTTGTCCCAGGTGCTGCGCATCGGAGTGTAAATGTGTGAGGCACCTTGTACGGCAGCCTCGGCCAAAGTGTCTGAATGTGTGTGAATAGAAAAAAAAGAAAAGCGCTATATAAATACAGCACATTTACATCATTGTTCATTATAACACTTCTGTTTGGCATGTATTTGTACAATTGTATATATAATTAGTTGCTCATAAAATAAACAATGGAGGTATTTAGACAACCAAGGAGATGTAATCATGTCATGCTACTAGCTAGCTACTAATGTTAGCCCGCAGTCATTGACATCAACAGTCAACAACAATGTCCATTGCAACACTTCACTTTAGCATGTATTAATTAGTAAAGATTATAAAAATAAACATTTAATATATTTTTACAATGTGGTATTAGTACTTTATCTAAGTAAAGGATCTGAATACTTCTTCCACCGTTGTCTTCCCTACATACATCCAGGCTGTGGTGTCATCCCACTTCTGACACCTTTGCAACACTTGAGATTTAAAAACTCCAGTGGAAATACTTGCGACAAACTGATAATGAAAACGAAGTTCACCACCTGTGTTACTGGCAGCACAGATGCTCTCATAATTAGCTTCTTGCAGAAAGCTTCAGTATTTTCATTTTTAATTGTTTTAGTTTTTTTTTTTTTTTATTTTTTTTTTTACAAATTGGGCTGATTAGTGTGTAACACAAACTGACAACACAAACTAGCGCTATAGACATCAACAGTCAATTACATTGTTCATTACATCACGTCTTTTTGGCATGTATTAATTAGTAATGCTCATCAAAATAAACGATGAATGTATTTAGCTAGACAACTAAGGAGATGTAATCATGTCATGCTACTAGCTAGATACTAGCTAGCTACTAACGTTAGCCTGCAGTCATTGACATCAACAGTCAACAACAATGTCCATTGTAACACTTTACTTTGGCTTGCATTAATTAGTAAAGATTATCAAAATAAACATTGGCTGTATTTTTACAGCGTTGTATAAGTACCTTTATCTAAGTAAAGGATTTGAATAATCTTCCACTGTTATCTTTCATACACACCAGTCTGTGGTGTCATCGCAAACTGATGCAGTTCACCACCTGTGTTACTGGCAGCACAGATCCTTTCATAATTAGCTTCTTGCAGAAAGCTTCAGTGTTTTAATTTTTAATTGTTTTAGTTTTAACATTTAAAAAAAAAATGTATTTCTTTTGTACAAATTGGGCTGATTAGAGGGTAAACAAGTTTACCTTTAAGAAGCCATACAGTGCGTGCCAAAAGCAATGCAGCATAAACAGCTTGGATACGTGTAACTAATTGACCATGATAGGTACAGAAACAACTACCTATATCATGTTTTATAAGTCTTTAGTTTAATAAGTATTTTGTATTTGTATTAAATTTGGGATGATAGAAAATGAGTTGGGGTGAAATGCTGGACTTTTGGATTTTACTAAATCCGGTGCAGAAAATACCAGGAGACAGTGGCACAAGTTCAGCCCTAATGACTTTGCCAAAAGCACCTACAGTGCTGAAATAGAAACTCGGCAAGAGAAAATGAGGAAACTCATTACTCACGTCAGTTGTATTCACTGATGAGAAGTACACTATTCTAACTCAACAACTGCCAGTGGGGTGGGGTGGGGGGGTGGGGGGGGGGAATAGAAGAAAAGAATATGGAAATTGGCCCCTGCATTTAGGTGTAAGTGCAGACATTCACTGTGTCACTCTGAATCTGCATGAAGAAACTCTCATTATCACTCCAGGATGAAACTATTTCTTGATGCGTAACCTTGTCAGGGAGAGAGGGAGGCGTCCACCCAAATGCAGAGTTGAAGGAATTTATTAACAAAAACTAAAAACAAATGCCCAGGTGGTCAGGGTAAAAACTGCAACAATGCAAAAGACCTGAAGGCAAGGAAGCCAGATAACAAAACACGACTCAAGACAAAACGCTAAAAACTAAACCCAAGACAAATACGTACACACAATACACCGACAATGATCCGACATGAGACAAAGACAGCACAGAGACAAAACACACTCAGTAACAAGGATGAAACAAGGGACAGGTGACACTAGGGCATAGGAACAGGTGAAACACGTCAGGGCGGGGCAGAAAAATTAGACAGAATGGAAAACACAAGACAGGAAGTAAAACTAAACAAGACGGCCCAGGAAACAAGACTATTACAATAAAACAGAAAACAGGAACATATACATGACACTTATAAGAGACCGTAAGACAGAAACTACACTAAAATTGAGCAACCAAGGACTAAGACATGAAACAAAACATGAACAGGATGAAACAGGACATATAAAAGGACCAAAAATAACAAAATCGCAAGACATGACAGAAAACCAGGCTAAGAAATTAAGACAGGAAAACAGATTAACACAAAAGAACCAAACCATGACACGTCTGGCTCAAGGCCGGCAACAAAAAGGAGGTTACACAGTAGGTCACACAATAGTTTAGTAAAAAGTAGTGTAATTAACTAAATAGACTAATAACACAACTTAACTCAACAAAAATGTAATGATGTGGCGTGTATATTGTATAGGACATTGGTCGTGTTTTCCATATGTGGATGGATAAATGTATGGTGTGATGTGCATTGTGTGGTGCAGCAAACCATAAGAAGAACAAAATGGTGGACGGATGCAGTAGGCTCAGCTGAGAGAGAGTGAGACTCCTTCTGTAAGCCACGCCCAGTTGGCCAGGTACACACGACCCTCCCAGCTCCACCTACCGTATGTCAATCTTTAATTCAATAGTATGGAGTCCTGGACTTTCACATTTCAACTCCTTTATAGAGCTTGCCATACAAAATTACAATTTACTTCTAAGTAGTAACAACACATGTAGAATGCAGTTTAAAAACAAATGTCTAGCAAGTAAAAGACCAAAGCTAAATGTCTAAACACTGCCAGATTTCTTTTTCTTTCTGAGTAGTCAGTATTCTGACATAATTCTGTTGAGAACAATCATGTTAGTGATTAGAAGAAGAGATTAATCAAAGTTTGATTGTGAAGATAGAAGCGCAATCTAGCTTGTAATTAGCACAGAAGCTTTATTGAAGTTAGAATATAAAGATGGAAAAACACATTTCTGAATCTACAGTACAACATCAGTAAACAAGCGCAACAGATCTCCTGCTTCTCTTACCCTTTTAATGAAGGAACTCTGGAGGCAGTATGCACTGAACACTTTCTAATGAGAAGATGAACAACTGGGGGCCTCGAAAGCTAAACTGGATATGAATGAATCAATTTGCTGCGGGTAGTGGTTCATTGGATTCCCCTGATTGTCCACTTCAAAATAGGATCTTCTCTTTTATCGGACCAAGAAAGGTTGAAGAGAGCAGGGGGAGTTTAGTTTGTGGGTTAGATCAGCCAATCCCTGTTTCTAGGCAACATAAAAAAGGGATTCTGTGGATCAGTGATGCATAATCTGTAGGGAAAGTGGTAACGAGCCAGGTCAAAACATGTACATGAACCGGTGATAAATCATGTGATGTTACTGTGGTAGAGTCATGGAGTTGCATTGAAATTGAGAAAGATGTGTTCTTTATTGAACATTGTATTATGCCGTTTATTTGGTTTAATTTGACCTCATAAATTCTGCATGATTGTACGAAGCAGTTTTGTAAAACTGCCTGGTTGTGGCAGGAGCTGAGATGAGAGATGTGTGTCTCCCTCAAACAAAACGCACATTCATGAACAGGTTCATATGATATTGTGCGCAAACCTGGGCAAAACAATAAGTGTGATATCGTACAAAATTACAGCAAGGACCGACCGGTCACGTGACAATTTACGTTTAGCGACCGTTATGTAGCTCAGCGTGAATTCTTTCAGGATGACCTAACTATTAATTGATGCTCTCCTAAATCAATTCATCTGTTTTCCTAATAAACGTTTATTTTATCATGCGTGTATAACTGTCGCATGTCTGCAACTAGTCTCTCCTGATTGAAACGTATTTCAGTGTGAAGACCTCACTCCTAATCAATGCTCTACCTAACTCGAATCAGCTGTTCCTGCTAAACCAATCAGAATCGTTACACAATGGCAAGGGCCAATCACAGAGTCACAACCCTGCTTTAAATAATTGTTTCTTCCTTTGCAATTTAGCTGTTGTTGCAGGCAAAGAGTGCAACCCTCTACCCCCCCCTTCCACCTCCAGTCCTCTACTCCAGCTGACCGGATCAGGAGCCTCCTTCGGTCTGGTCTTCGAGCTCCTTTGTCACCACCACCAGTGTCTAGATTACATCGGGGGGGGTCTGACGGTTCTCTACCCCTATATGTACAAAAGAGTCGTATAGCAATGTAGTCTAATCGCCAAAGACTGTATACATTTTATTTGAGCTGCACAATAAGTCTTATTATTTTGCATATCTGCAAACTTGTTTGTCCTGATTGAAATGTTACCATGAGATAAGGGTTGTGATAGTTAAGCCAAAAAAAAACGATGACTAGTTAAGAATAGAAGTTTATTTTTATAGCACAGTTAAACACAGTTCGCACTGACCAAAGTGCTGAACATAGCGCATTAGCCACAGAATGTTAAAATTATATACATATACTTACAGATCAGTGATTTAAGCTAAGACAACATCAAGAGACAGACACTTAATTACAGGCGTGGGACAATTAAAACACAAGGAAGGCCAATGTAAATGGGTTTGTTTTGAGCCTGGTTTTGAATATTGTAATTGAAGGCCTCCATGTATTTATATAGTAATATTGTAATTGAAGGGACATTTCTGATGCCGGGTGGCAGTTGGTTCCACAGTTGAGGGCCAGCAACAGAAAAGGCCCTGTCACCTTTTTGCTTAAGCTGGGATTGTGGGACATGGAGGAGACCTTGGCTGGAGCATCAGAGGGACTAGGGGGCTCGGGTTAATAGTATAGTACTTCCGGGACACAAACATCCATTTCTTGGGCAAAAATCTTGTTTAACTTCTTCTGGGACACTAACCCTACTCCTCCTCTTAAAAGTCCTGTGTTTTTGGATCCCTACACCACCCTGACCTTCTCCATGTAATGAATTTTGCTGTCTTGTTCAGTCAACGTGGAGCCCATTACAATAGATTACTTTATATGAATGAAATGTTCATAAGAACAGCATGCCCAATCAAATAAACTCAAAGTTGATCAGACTTAAACACATACATTATATGCCCCCAAGCAATGTTTTCTAAACATCATTATGCCATAAAAGAACAGATATGAAGCAAAAAGTACTTTGCCCCCTGGAGGAACTACACAAACCAGCGAAGAAAAAAGGGCTGTAACATAGTTGATTTGATCTGTGCCAGGGAAACAACAGATTGACAGAATGTCATCAGAGTGACATGCTGATTTAAAAACACACACACACACACACACACACACACACACCCAAACCATTTGTAGAAAAGACAAAATATAAAGACGGATCCTCTGTCTTTGGATGCTGGGCGAGCTCTAGTGGAAGAACTGAAAAAGTTATGCAACCTGCCTCTATCCTGGAGATGAGTTGGTTGTGTTGTCTCTTTGCTGAAGACCCAAAGGCAGTATTCTCTAAGGAATTCTAACGTCTGTGATTGGGGCAAATCACCTGGGAATTGTGTCTTAAAAAGTGTTTCCCCCCCCCCCTCACACGGAAAAGACTAAATAGTTTACTGTTTTTGAAAGTACTCATATGACTTTTCCCTACACAATTCATATAGACATTGAGTATCACCTCTTTTCCTCAAGTTGCCAAGGTTTCCTTTGTGCAGCTATATAACCACTCTTGTTAAAGGATAACTTCACCGATTTTATTCATCCTAGTGTGTTAACAGGTCTTGGGGGGCACAGTTGTGTTAGGCCTTTTGTGTGTCTAGGGAGCTGTGTAAAGTCTAAGAAATTGTCTCATGTGATGTCACTTGAGTCAGGCTCGGATTTATCTAAAGCCTACAATTTTAGAAAAAAAAATCTGGGGCTGTGGAGTTAGAAAGAAGTGAGTGCTGCTTGAGGCTGCCCGTATTAGCATAACATGCACAAATCTCTGACTCAACTGTTGATGGTCAAGTTGCATCATGGGTAATTTTGCACAAGGCTTTGGCAGAAAAATAATGCGTGGAATAAAAAACATGATGATGGTTCTGGTTCTGCTGCAATAATTTTGATTGTTTCATTTATTTTTTCCTTTAAAGGATTGTTTTAGTGGTTATTTTTTGTGTGAAAGATTACTCTAATGGTTGAAACAAATTACTGTTGGTACGAGACAGGCCATGGACAAAGAGCTTAATGTAAGAAGTGAAAAAGACAACATTTAGAATCACAACAAAGATCTTAGTTGGAAAATGTTTGGAGATTGTAACTGCAGAATGAAATAGCATAGATTGATAGATGGCAGCCTGAGTCGATATGCTCAATACACAAAGCAGCATTTAGGAAAACAATGTGATATAATTGGTGTTTACCTGAGGTTTCCTTGGCTATGTGAGCTGTGGAAACCAATTTTGAGTCTACCTACTCTGACAGGAAAAGATAAAACTGTCTGATGATATTTGATCCTGCATTAGACTGACTGTCTGCTCAATGCTCGAGTCCAGCAAATAGGTATGTGCACTCCTGTGACTGCTTAGTTTCCACAGGGTTTGTTATGAAATCCCAGATTTATTTATTTTTTTATAATGCTCCTTAAAAAAGGTTTAATCTATCAAAAATGTGCTTAGATAATGGATTCTGTACCAAAGCAGGGGATCAACTGACCAAATCCAAGAAAGGGTGAAATGGAGGGCAACTGGACTTTAGTTCTATTTGTCTGGCGGGGAGATAACACTAGAAAATCCCCTTGGATGAGAGGCGAAACGTCTTCAAGTATCTTCACCCAAGTCCAGTTGCCCCTGATTTAACCCTTTCTTGGGCAACAATGGCATGGATGACTGAAAATCTTCAATATGTAATAGTAATATGTCAACTTAGGGGACACCTGGATGGCTCAGTTGATGTGTGCACCCCATGTATAAAGGCTCAGTCCTTGCAGCAGTGGCCGCAGATTAAATTCTGACCTGTGGCACTTTGCAGCATGTCATTCCCTCGTTCTCATTTTCAGATGTTCTGTGTAAAAAAGGCCTAAAATGCCTCCCAAGAAAATCTTTTTCAACTAGTTAATGTAGTAGAGGTCATGATATTTTATTGCATGAGGAAAAAAAAAAATGGACCCACTCACAGCACTACAAAAAGTCAAAAGGGATCACCAGACTTGTTAGGATTCATCATCTAGGGACATGAATGTTTATACAAAATCTCAGTTTCCACTGTCACTCGGTAGTGTAAGATCCAGTTTTACCAGCAAAAAAAAAAAAGTATTTCCACCACTAAAAAATGTCTGAGTTCCACAGGATGATTCTAAAACAATGTATCTAAAACAAAACCGGTTACTTCTGCACAGTATAAAAAGTCATGTAAACAAAACTCTCCAGCAGCCGTTCACACCCATGATTCTTTTCCTTTGTTCGGCTTTTCCTCTGCACCTGTCTCACATCAACCTTTAACAAGCACCACCCACTATCCTGGGGCCAATCCTGAGTGGTGGAAGGGGGTGTGGTCCAGTCAATCACAGCTGATTCTCATCACTTTTAATCCCAGTCCAACAAACAATGAACAAAACATAGAAAATCCACAAAACTATGCAAATAATACCTGAAAACATGCAACACATCTACCAATAAACCAAATGCAAGTAACACACTGCTAAAACTCAAACTGGACACTTAACCAAAACATGCAATGATGGGATCAAAATAGTAAGGTCACATAATGACGCTACCACAGGTAAACACTCATAATAAGGTTTTGATGAATGGAACAATAAACATAATACATGCTGTAATAAACAAGTGTTAATGAGTCAATATCTTTGCCAATTCACTTTCAGGACAGGGACAGATTTAAAAGTTGTGCTATGCAGATTTGGCCATTTCTTTGCTGTTTTATTACTTTTTGCTTGCAGGTTTCTCTATAGAGCTCCCCCCTTCAGCTGGAATAGATATTTGGCAGCTCCGATGTCCTCCTCACTCGGTCAGACTGCCGTTTCAGCCATGAAAATAGTGTAAAACTCGGAAAAAAACTCTATTGCTATACCTTGTTAGCCAGGTCCTGAATGGACGTATGTGTGCAGTGCCGTGAAGCAATTTGTTAAAACGTAAGACCTGATTTCAAGCGATGCTTCCTGACCCTGAGGCCGGCGACTTGGTGGTTTTTCCGCTCACAGGCGCTAGGGGGGAGCGAGACGACAACCATTCAACTCGAAAAAATTCATATAACCATTCCAACGACTCCGAAGCTGTTCAGTTATGATAAATTAAGCTAAAAAAATGGCATAGTTTCCCTTTAAACAACCTTAGAGCTGGTTTGTATCCGAGAACCCAAATAAGACCCCTGTTTGTTCCTCGTAGCAACACGTTTCACAGGGTCCAGAGAGAATAATTACTATTCACCGGATCCTCCCTTGGTAATACTATGCCTACTGCCTGAAAGACTAGTGTCTTTTGGTTAAAAACATCCTTTTTTGTCTGTTTGTTTAACATAAACTAAGTCAACTAAACTAATTCAGGCCAATTTAAACTGTAACGTAATATTACTTTTAATCCTTTCCTGTGAATCCAAATAAAATAAACACTGCTACAACAAAGCAAAGTGCTACATGCATTTGCAGTTAATAAAGCCCTTCATATGCCGTGAAATGATTCCTTGTAAATTGTTTTAATTGAAATTAAATTGCTTCTGTGCCAGAGGTACATGAGAATTGCATAGGCTACCTAATCTTCTCCTAAGTACATGTCACCAGCAGTGCTCAAGCATACTAACTAGAGTTTTAAGCTTCTGCAATGTCTTTACCTGTAAAACAAGTTGCATCCTCCAAAGCTCACTCCAGTAGGATTTATGCTAAACCACTTTGTAAACCAAAAATACAAATTACACTCAATTATAATCCTTATTGATATATTGTTTCTTCTCCAAGGCTTCATGCAAATCATTTCATTGTTAGACAATAAGCAATTCCAGCTTTATCTGTGTGCATCCCCCTTGTGTTCAGCTTGCCACCTGGGTGTTTTAGGTGTGGATCAGCACAGGAACACAAGCTTTCGCTGGCGTAACTCGAGCTTTGTGTGTCTGTAAACCACCACTTTTAGAGCATGGGACTAAATGGCGGATTATACAGGAAGACCCTTGCAGAAAATCAGTCAGACAAGGTGACCCCAGAGAACAAGGCTGTGTTTGGAAGATATGGAGATCAGCGTGGTCATCCATGACCGCCAGTTCCTTACTTTACACATCGCCTTTTTCAAATTGCAGTCTTACTGCTTCATTCAAGATTGACTGCTCAGCATCCCCACAAAGCATTCAAACATGTCCAATTTTATCTCCACATTACTAGGTTGAATTTTATTCATACACAAGATGGTAATTTGCCTAGTAATAAGAGGGACTGATTTAGGATTATAATCATAGATTAAATCCCACTGAGCTTTCACCAAGAGGCACACAAGGAATTAAGTTTATTCTAGTCTACACTAGAATTAGGTTTTCCCTAGTCATGTTAGAGTTTTGTGAACCACAAACGTCTGGAAACACCAGATATTTTCAAGACACCTGACCCCTGCTTCCAAAATGTTCCCTATATTTAAAGGAAAAGCTCATCCTAGTGCACATGGCACAACAAAACCGGCACGATTCAGTACTGACATTTCAGTCTTTGCCAGATATTGTTACGGGGAAGGACGGACCCAAACGCACAGCTCAAAGTAAGGTTATTTATTAAGGGGAAAGAGAGGGAAAGGGGAGTGGGAGGACGGAGGAGCGAGACCCGGGGATGGGAGCCAGGGAACCAGTGAGGGCAGATGGATGGTGCAGGGAATGCCGGGGTTGAGTCCTGAGGGGGCCGGGAGCGAAGGCAGGGAAGGAGGATGGCGAAACGGGAGAGGCAGGAGGGCGAGTCCGGGGAGTAGGTGGCTGAGGAGAAGGCAGTGGGGGTCGGAGACTGACGCGTTGCAGCAGATAGGATGGGTGAAGGGGGGCGCCGAGGGAGGAGGACCAGGAGGGGAGCCAGGAGCCAGCTGACCGGAGTGGAACTGAGGATGGAAAAGACAAGAGAGGTAAGTACAGGGAGTTAACATGCAAACAGACAAGTTTCTACGCCTTAAAGCAGTCGGTACTAGGAGTTCACCCAGGTAGTAGCGACAACGATCAGGTGAAGACTGGAGTGAAGAGCCGGAGTAGATATACTGGTGGTGATGATGATGGCAGACAGGTGTGGAAGGCGGGAGCGAGAGCAGGCTGGCAGGTGTGGAGAATGAGCCGGTTGATTGTACACAGGAAGCAGGTGTGGGCGGTCAGCTGGCATTGGAGATGAGGGAGAGGGAAAAAACAAAAACAACAAACAGCAGGCAGAGAAGCGGGAACAAAAGGCAGAAAGAAAAAACAAAAACACAAAATCAAATAAAAGGACAGACTCACGGTCAGCCGGGCCCCACCACAACAAGATATGTTGTGGATGTAAAACAATATGCCGTACACCAGTGAAAACTGCCTTGTGCATTTCAAAATGTGTTGGCACAAATTTTTTTATGCATTCTTTGACAATATATATATATATATATATATATATATATATATATATAAATATATAGTACACCCTGGAAAGTCCCTGTAAACAACATACTCTAAACTGTAAATGCGAGGGAATTTAATACATGCCATTAAGAACACAAATATAATAGTCCTCCAAACCATACAACATAGGTCATAGGAGCATTGAATACACTGGACAAAATAATAAACGCAACATTTTTGTTTTTACCCAAATTTTTCATGAGCTGAACTCAAAGATCTAAGACTTTTTCCATGTACACAAAAGGCTTATTTCTCTCAAATATTGTTCACAAATCTGTCTAAATCTGTGTTAGTAAGCACTTCTCCTTTGCCGAGATAATCCATCCACCTCACAGGCATGGCATATCAAGACGCTGATTAGACAGCGTAGTTATTGTAAAGGTTGGCATTAGGCTGGCCACAATAAAAGGGAACTCTAAAATGTGCAGTTTTACTGTATTGGGAGGGTCAGTATCTGGTATTTTGGTTTGGGTTAGGATTCCTCCCTCTCGACCGGACTGCCGTTTGACGTTGTTACCGGCTTGAGTGAGCAAATGCTATAGATTGATTTAAATAGAGAGATGTCAGAGTGGGGGGGGGGGGCTGCCCACAGAAAGGCGCCCGAGCAGTTGGAGGTTCGGTACCTTGCTCAAGAGCACCATGGCAGTGCCCAGGAGGTGAACTGGCACCTCTCCAGTTATGAATCCATCATCATAATTTTAGTCCGTATAGGGACATGAACCAGCGACCCTCCGGTGCCCAACCAAACTCCCTACAACTCTTGCCCTATGTGTTTTTGTCGGTGGTCCGAACCCTCTATGTCCTGTGCGGCCGCCTGAGGGATTCCGCCTTCATTGTCGGCCGCCAGAAGGATTCTGCCTTCACCGTTCTGCTTTCACCGTCCTGCTCGACCTCCAGAGGGGTACCGCCTACAACGTCCTGCTCAGCCGCCTGAGGGTCTCTACAAGCGGCCACCTGAGGGGTCCGTTTCCGCTACTGGCCTCTGCAACCCTGTTTTCAAGTGCCAACTGGCCCCAGTTCCCGAGTGGTCACTGTCCCTGTTCCCCAGTGCCCGCCGTTCCACAGCCCCATGGACTTTTTGTCCTTTTTCCCCTTCCTGAGCCCTGCCGCCCTCCCTGGACTACTTTTTTGACTTGTTTTTGTTTGGACTGTTGGGTGCAGTTTGATGCAGTTAGTGCCCATCATTTCATGCCAGGTCTGTATATCTCAGTTAACTGTTGACAACAGTCAACTGCTGTGCAGCTCAAAATAGTTACGCATTGGCTCCACTTTCAACAGTCCTCAACTTTTTTGCTTTTGTTCCGACACCTTTGAGAGATCATTCTTTTATTTCAGTTCCCTTAAGATGCCTCCTGAAATCATGACAGAATGTTCAAAGCAACTCATGCTGATGTTGCCCTATTTCAATGACAAGACAGGCAAGGGAGCAGTATTCTACTCAAAAACAATGATCCGCTGTGGAGATACTCTCAATACTGTCTTTTGTGGATTGTGAGTGTGAGAGAGCGGATTCACCCACAGCGCTACAAAGCTCAGCTTCAATAAAGTTTTGACTTGAAGAAGGAATCCCCTCACTCAAAAGACTATCTTTGAAAGTGACATTCTTATCCTTCTCCGTTTGTGGCTTCTTAAACTGCGATATCATCCAGTCAGACTCTGCCAAACATTCACACATGGTGAGTGAGAGACAAAAAAAAAGCTTTGAAAGCAAACAAAGCATGACTTAGCCTACTGAAAAGCCATTTTCTGATGTGCCATCACTTTCCAGTCTCTAAACCTTCACCCTGCTCAACCCCATATTAGTCTTGTCTGAAAATCACCTTATGGCAGTGAAATTCACCACAGGCCACCCGCTGACACACTCTCCTCATGCAGGCTAAAATTAACAACAGTCCACTCTCTCCGTGCTCCAAAAGGAAGTTTTAAAGCCAAGTAATTATCGTTGGAGGTTTTTATGCCAAGGGCAGCGGACTCTCTCTGTGAAGTCTACTCCGGCTACCAAGCATTGTGACCTCTTACGCAACACATGTATTGTGAAAAGAGTTGCAGTCTATGTGCTGCAGTGATTTCAGCTTCATCATGTAGTCAAAATGCCAGAGCCCCTGAAGACCATATTTTTTTTATTCTGAAGTAACAGTAGGTTTTTAAAGGAATAATTAATTTAGGGAAATACACATGTTTTCTCTCTTGCCCCGAGTTAGATGAGAAAATTGATAATATTTTGATAAAAAATGTGTCATGAACCGATTCAGTCTGTTCTCATGTGCCACACGCTCGAAAAGCTAGGAAAGGTTATGCACCACAATTTGTAAGTATTCAACGTTTTTTTTCTCCGCAGAATGCACCACATTGACTGCTGCTGTGTAAGAACGCGGCTGGTCGCGTACGGAGGTGGTCGGGGTGGATGGGTGGGCGTTAAAGCACATGACTTTTATGCCAGGGAGCGGAGTCCGCTTCCTGGAAAATGTGTGTTCTTTAGGAGCGTTTCAATCCAAACCGTAATCTTTTCCTAAACTTACCTAACTAACCCTAACTCCTAAACCCCATATCACTCACTTTTTGTGGCCTAAACTTCACCATGATGTCCGCCGAAACGACCAGTAGCTTGCTGCTACATTGGAGCACCATGCAGCACCACAGCTGGTGTGGCAGAGCTCTGTAGCAGCTACACAAATCTACTAACTACCACACAGCCGAGCTGTGATGGAGGTCTGTAGCGGCTTAAAAACAACTAGCAAATGCCGCTTGGCATCGTGGACCTTGTAGCCTGCCACTGTCGCCGGCCTAATGTGACCAGCCAGCGGTCTCCTAGTTTGATACAATATCTCATGTTTTGGTGTGCACACATTTTCGTTCCCGTTGAATGAGACTGCGTTGAATGAGAATACGTTGACTGATTAGCTTGGATAGCAGTGGTACTGTAATGATGGGGAACAACTAGCCTGTCTCTGTCCAAGGGAACCCAACTATCTATAGCACCAGCACTTCCAAAGCTAGCTAATTAACATATAACATCTTTTTTTGTTTAATCCTTACAAAAAATGAAGTATAAAGACAACAATAAACCCAGTCGCTTGGGATATCAGAATCTCAAAGAAGACTCTGGAAACAGATGCTTAAAAAAAAAAAATCAGATGACTATTGTAGTCAGTGTGGAGCGATAAATTGTTTTCTATTCATAGATAGGAATAATTTACACTTTAAAATATGAAGCGTTAATTACGCATTCCAAATAATTGTTACTATTTTAGTTTGGTTAAGTAAAGTTTACTTTTCTTGACAATTGACTATTGACAAATCAGGGAAGAAGTTATTAGTAATTAGCAAACTAGAATTGGGAATGAGAGGCTCTAATTATAAACAACTTCATGTGTATACGTAATTGTCAACCTTTACATGATGCAAGCTACAACACATGCTGTCAATCTGTTAAATCACCTTATAGTTTTCCGAGTGGTGAAACCTCTGACTTTCAATGCTTAAATGTGCCAATTAGATGCTAGCTAACACAACCAGCACCACGGATCTGTCAGTGATATTAAATTGCATATTTCCCATTACAGATAGAAACGAGTCACTGATGTGATTCGGTGACACAGCATTAAGAGACAGCATGCAGGGACTATAAGAGTATATCAGCCACTCAAGGCTAAATTAGCATTCTCCTTTACACCAGCATCACATTTTTTAATTTCAAATGTGAAGACGAAAGGGATCCATCTAAAAAAAGACTTCTAACATGCAATGTGCGTTCTTTTCAGGGCTAAACTTATGTTTAGCAGACACCATTGTCTCAGGAAACTTTTTTCCGAGTGTTCATATATAAATTTAATGAGGGTGAGGGTGAATATGAATTAGCATTACACTATAAAGCATAAAAGCAGGGTGGTGGCAGCTGATGGACAGCTGGTTAAGACGCATACCATACAGCTACATTGTCCCTGGTTCAGCTCCATTTGGAGACCTTTTGTTGCATTTACATAAAAAAGAAATTGCAACAGAAACCTCTATAGCACCATACTTTCCTTCTAATCCTCGTTGTGGGAAGATGAGAGCAGAGAACTGCTCATTTAGGCACGATCGTCTACCTCACTGGGCATACTAGAAAACTTTATTGCGAACAATGAATAATTAAAATGAAAGCTTGAGAGCATGCATCATTTCATTTGTTATGCCAACATGCAGTGATGTAGCTAATGAGATTTTGGTAATGGGTCAAATTCCCCCACTGGTGCTGTAATAGCTGTGCCTTCAACAGTGTTTTGGCGGAGCCAGGAAATTGCTTCGCCGTAAGCTTCATGCCCTGATGAGCTTTGATATCTTCAACGGAAATGCACACCTTTATGATCGCCGCTCCTCTGAATGAGGCTTGTACGTTGCGAAGATGCAGCACTTGTCCCTTGTTTTGTGCGCCGCGCAGACAGATACAGCTAATTTGGTGTCTGAATGTCAATAACACACAAAAAACACTTTTTGGATTCATTCAAGCACAAAGGGCTGTTTTATCTCCTGTCATACTTGAAAATATATCAGCTATAACTCTCACAACATGCAGATACCACACAGATTGTGTGCATGCAATGTTTGTGTTTCTGTCATTTAATGTTGAGATACTTTAAGAACATATAGATATTATATATTATGTTATTATTTCACATCATCTTGAAAGTTTGACATACCTTTGACATAGTTATTTAAAGCCAATTTGCCACCTTTTAATCATAGATCTCTTGATGTTTCTTGAGCTAATGCCTAATTAATCAACTGTCATTTCAAATGAATGGGTTTTGCTGCATTGGCTATTTACTGTTCTTGATTTTAGATTTCTTGACACTTTCATGATGTATTCCTTCGGCTACTCAGGAGCAATTCACAGACCTTAATGACATATACACATTGGAAACTTAACAGCTGCTAACTGTCAAGTCCATCACAATTATGCAATTATAAAAACAATACAACAGTTGATGTAGAATAAGATCAGACTGAAGAGATACTTGTGTTCAAGAGCCCTACTCATGTACTTGTTTATGACATGGACGGGATAGACTGTAAAAATGAATTGCCCCTTAAGTATTAATAAAGTTTTCTTTATCTGTATTCTATCAAATTGCTCACTCTTCTTTTCTCTCATTAATAAGATAATCTTGCTCCTATATCTTCTATACCATGTACATTTCTCAAATGTTACTTTTATAATTTAGGTCCCTTGTTTCCCAAACCTTCTTCTTTCTGTGGAATGTCTGAAATATCTAATTGAACACTGAAAGTCTCTATAATGTGGTTTTGCAAAGCGAACAAAATTGAAATTTGCCTTGCTCAGGACTTATTCACCGAGGGTTGTTTTTTGAAAACAAGCCACTGCGTATGAACTCAAATTCAAATGAAATACCAAAATGAAATCAGTGTGCTGTGTTTATAAAGTATATGCCTAAAAACGTTTCCGAGATATTTGCAAACGGGAATTTTGTAAGCTGGAAAACAGGCTTAACATTTAGTGTACTTAATCTAAAAGCCTTGTTTCAATACATTCAAGCACAGTAAAATACCAAACAGGGGGTGGACATAATAACATGTACATGTCGCTGCATTGGATTGCATTGAGTTCCAAGTTGTTCCTGTTATTTTGTCCATGCTCTGTAGGTGGACATGGCTGCTGGTCCTGCATATCTCCCACAGAACACCTCTGCAAGCAAGATCCACAAAACACATCTGGACTGGATTAGCAAATTCTCCTGACGTGAGCATTGAAACTGTTCCAATTGTCAAAACACTGTAAACATAAAACATCCCACTGTAAATCACATCATTTTTTACACAGAATAAGAAAATACAGCCACTTGAGTGTGTCACGGCAGAGTGTGTGTTCCAAAGTCCTCTTCATCTACATGTCACACAGCATAATTGTCATTCAGACATAATAGCCTGGACTGGAGCACATGGGGCCAGCAAAATAGTGTGCAGAAGGTGCCAACACATGGCCACTTCATGAGCCTAACAAACGGTAAATCTCAGAGGAACTTGTGAAATGTGAATGGCACAAAAACTGGCTGTTCTAAGGCTTATCTGCTTGACAAAACATTATCTCAGTTTACATTTTATTTAGCAGGACACACAAAACATAATAAAGTGGGTAATCTAAAGGAAATCACGATTTGTGTGTAGTTGTGTTGTATGAGGTGTCACCCTTTACAGCCAGTAGGAAACCTTTTTCTACACATTAGTTTGAGCTGGATTCTTAATGATTGCTATTATCAACTCATTTAATTTCTTGGAGAGACTGAGCTGTAACCACAAGGTCCACAAGCTCACTGCTCAGAGTTCAGGTTTCTGCCAACAGAGTCAACATAATCCCACAAAATTCACGCTGTGAAAGTCTGAGTAACAGAATCAGTGAAGTGCATTTTGCTACCTAACCATGAAGAAATCCACATGACACAAGCCTTCCGTAATCGCGCACCACCCCCCTTCCTCCTCCACGCAGTTACTTCTAGCCAAGGAGGACATGGCGGATTAAAAAAAGCAGGATGGACTCTTCAGAAGAGGTAATTATCTTCGCTTGATTTTCATTGCACAAAAGTCGCAGCATGACACCTTTTTCTGAACATAGCCATACTGAGAAATACAGAGAGTTTTGTGGAGCCGATAGTCCTAATTAGCTTTGTATCAACTCGTTTGGCAACGGCTTGAATGTAATGGACATTCATAAATATGAATAGTTACACACTAAAGCTTTAATATTACAGTTATTAACCTTTAACAATTTTTTCAAAATTGGTGGAGTTACGAATGAGTTACGTTAACGTGATGGATTTTTATTTTAACCTTGCAATGCAAATTGCAATTAAAGGCATGGAAAAGAGAATAGAACATATATAACTAATGTTTTTTTGTATGCAATGGACATAGCTGGGCAGTAATTTGGCAGTTGCGGTGGATATCCTCATGTAGGAACTGGTGTCTGGGGTAGTGTGCACAAAACTAATGAGATCATACCTGCATTGCCTCAGGGTATGCAGCTTTTCGACTCTCTCTGCAAGTCTTTGAATTATGCATGTACAAATAGACACACTATTAAACCACAGGTGAATATGCATTAATTTGAAACCATATGTTGGTCATCATAATTAAAAGTTTTAATTGAAGCTGCAGCATGTTGCAGGAGGGATCCATGTTCAGCATTGACACAAATTCAAATTAACGCCATAAATCTTTTTTCTCTGGAAATTAAACTCAAAAATTCTCATTACCTCTTGTGGTCATCACGCATAGCAAGTCAGATAAAACAACAACCTCTCTCTTTCTTTATGTACAGTATCTATTTTAGATTTCACAAAAAATCTGAAGCCTTGTTTTAGTACATTCAACCACAGTAAAATAACAAACGGGGTAGACATAATAACATGTACATGTTGCTGCATTGGATTGCATTAAATTCCAAGTTGTTCCTGTTATTTTATCCATGCTCATGGATGCTTGTTGGCATGGACTCTACATGTCTCCATTCTTTTAAAAGACATTCCCAGTAACAGTGGTGAAGCTTGCTGTCCGACACGTGGGGTCCAAACTTAGGTATATCAATATAAATATATATAATTTAAAACAACGCTATATGTTTTTTCCCGCTTTGGTGCCCCTACAGGTTGGAAGCGGTGTTGTCCCATTATGTCTCATTGGAACTACAGAGCCGCTACCTGATCTGGCAAACTTGCTGTTTACCCTGTTACGAGTTGATGAACCACTGAAATGGTTTTGGAAACATTATAAGGTAAAAAAGTTAGTGCTGCTTTAAGATAATGGACTGTGTGTTTTTCCTTGGATTTCTTAAAAATAAATATTTTTAAACCATGTCTTCATGTAATAAAACAAATTTATTTAATACATGGATGTCATGCTACTCTATATCCTTAACGTTTCTTCCAGCACCCGAGACGATTCGGGTTTATTGGCATTTCTTTAAACCAGAAAAAACTTTTCTCCCATGATGGAATGCTCTGCTGCGCTGTGGAGGAAGGTCTGGCACAGACTTTGCAGATAACTGCACTGGTCTTTCCGCTTGAATATACAGCTGTGCAATATGCCCAACACTTCCCTCCAAAACAAAAGAACTCCCATGAATTTACTACAGATGTCTCTCCAGTCCAATTCTAATATTGCAAGTTGAGCAGACTTTGACTAATG
>NW_022602779.1:0-21773 GCF_008692095.1 Etheostoma spectabile | reverse complement strand
ATAATGACATCAGGGTTACTTTACAGACTTCACAAAGCTCCTGCAGAGCCACGGAAGAACACTAAACTGTTTCCCTTGCTGAGGAAACTAGGCACGACTAGGAAAGAGATCTTCATGTGCCCCTCTAACTGATAACCATGAGTCAGAATTGAACACACAAAAAATAAGAGTCTGGAAGCACATCACGTAAAATTGTAGATCTTAAAATTGAAACTGCAGGTACACTTGCAACTCTAATCTGGGAATTCACCGACTATGGCACCATCTCCTGGCTTATTCATGAAAATGCAATGATGCATTATGTGCTGTATAATTCAGTCCTGTCACTGATCATTTTTTAAAGTGCCTTCCTTAACAAATTGCTTGTGTATGCCATAATCAAAAGCATTTTTTTTTGTTTAAACTAAATGACCCCATCCTGCTGTTTCTTTAAAGCTATGATCAGCGTTTATAGGTTTAAATGTGTTCTTTTATATGGAGACATGCTGAGGCAATGTATTTGCGTTCCCCTTAAGGGCATTTTATTACATTATCTGTTGGGATTTCCACCTTCCTCTCGGCTCATCACGACTCTTTATGTAACCAGCCCACACTATTAAATAACTACCTCTCCCTCCCTCCCTCCCTCTCAGATGCCTGTGGTCTAACAGACCCAGTCCACGTGGAGTCTCTGCAGGAGAAGGCTCAGGTGGCTCTGACAGAGTACGAGAGGATGCAGTACCCGAGTCAGCCTCAACGCTTCGGGCGCCTGCTCCTGCGCCTCCCCGCCCTGCGCGCCGTTCCCGCCAGCCTCATCTCGCAGCTCTTTTTCATGCGCCTGGTAGGAAAGACACCCATCGAGACGCTGATCCGTGACATGCAGCTCTCCGGAAGCTCCATCAGCTGGCCGTATGTCCCGGGACAGTAGCCCCCTTTAGGGACGAGGTCTCCGTCTGGGATTTGTGACGACAAGGACCCACAGGAAACCTCCTGACTCATCACTATCCATCTGTGTGGTTGTCAAACTGCAGTGCCAGCTGGCCGTCATATGTACTGTACTGTAAGCGCTCTATTTCCCCTCATGAAACGAGCTCTCTGTCCTCACACGGGCCTCCAGTGGAGAGACGAGCCAGCTCCGGGCTGGATCTGTCTTGTTGCCAACCCAGTCGTTCTGGTGCCAGGTCTCAGGCCACTGACCAGCTTTTCGTGCTGGGCTCCAATATGGCCACCACAGCCAGTCATGTCACCACCCACATGCCATAGTGACTTAAGACGCTGCAGTTTCATGTAGAGGGCAGCAGCACCCTGCTACAAATGCATCCCGAGGACAAAACTGTCCCACGGCTGAAAGTCGGCAGAACATTTTCCCCCACACTGGGCTCATTTTCCATGGCTCACCATTTGTGATACAGTGACCTTTTTATCCACACCAATTAACTGATAACAGTACAATATGGGATCATGATGTGAAAGGACCGAATGGAACAGCGGTGAACTCAGTGTAAGAGAAACTAAAGGCTTCCTTCGTTGTGAGAAACTTTTGAATTCACCGCTCTCTCAGCTCGATGCGGAGGAGGAAGCCAATGAGCTGATCAAATGGAACAGAGAG
This sequence comes from Etheostoma spectabile, assembly GCF_008692095.1. Taxonomy (NCBI): domain Eukaryota; kingdom Metazoa; phylum Chordata; class Actinopteri; order Perciformes; family Percidae; genus Etheostoma; species Etheostoma spectabile. Next base: position 20,185 of record NW_022602779.1, on the reverse strand, counting down.
AAAACAAAACCAATGGGAAAATCACCAAAGGCTAACCGATCATCCTCAGAGATGGTTCTAAGTACAATAAATAGCACCCAAAGCAGAGACCAAGAGATGAACGGACTCTTGGACTGCCTGACTATCAAGTGAACAATGCATTTACATTTATTCACTACACTGTTGCTGTAGTTGAAGATTTTTCACAGAAAGAAAAAAATTAAAAAGCCACAGTTACATGAGAGTGGACTAATACCTCGCGAGACATCAGAATGCTGCAGTCTGATATTTCCAAAACGCAAACCTCTGTAAATGTTGTTCACCAGAAACCGCCTTCTTTTTGACAACTGCCTTGTTATTCATTATACATTATGGACACATATGAAATATGAAATGGGCATCGCAAACTTTCGTCTTGTATCTTTTAAAAGGATCCCCCAAGTGATTTTCACTTGTTTCGGATATGAGTTTTGACTGACTGAATAAGGTGAATTCAGCTAACCTTTTTTTGGTCGAGCTTTTTATTATTATTATTATTAAGAAATGGGAGGCTGACATTAACTCGGGTTCTCGTAAAAGAAACCAATCCAGATTCAAGAATTAGTTATGGTTGGTGAGAGTTGATAACCAACACTACTAATTGAATACCGGTTTACGTCGATCAATGCTGTTTCTGGGGTTAATGATCCCTTCAAAAACTACGTATTGAAATGTATATATTGAGGCCACTTTGTCTTTTTGCATGTTCACACGTTGTTTTGGATCTCTAAGTGGAGAATGTTTAATTATTTTACGTTATGTAATTCAAGGTTCATTTAAACATTAAAGTATTGCTTTCACTGTTAGCTCCTAGATGTTTTTTTTTCTATATGTATTACATGAAAATACCTCTTGTCATCTGTTTAGATGTCAAAACAGAAGCTTATCTTCATGCCATTACAGCTGATCGGACACAGAGATGCTCTGAGTCGGTCTCTACTGTTGTGAATGATGTGAGACGAGACTGTAAAGGATGGAAATCTGGTGGGGGAAGAAAAACTGCACTTGGAGGATATTCAATGCCAAAACATCTCGCTATCTGTAACAAGTTAAAAGAATACGGGCCCCGATTCGCTGGTCCACCGGGATTTACCTCACACTGGGATTTCAAAAGGGCGAGTTTAAAATCGGAAACAAAAGAACAAGGTCAACCCTAATGCTGAAATCAGTTTTAGACACAAAGTAGAAGGATGTAACTGCTTCTTGATCTACCGCAGGGCCTTTTTGGAAGTTGTTTGGATATTCTTCTTTTAGGCAACAGCTCACACGACCACATTATCAAAAAAAAACATAAATATGATATTAATTTTTCTTATCTTTGTGTTACTGAGTTCTTAGGTTTTTTTAAATGTCACGTGTACGGCAACATTATTAAAAGAATCAAAAGTTGACAATATGTCTTTTATGTTTTGTGTTTTTTTCAATCTACTTGAAAAAGTGTGTGATTACATCTGTTTGAAGAATGCCAAATAAACACTGCAACATGTACCATAAATGTATAAGTGTATTAATCAAAGTGAATTCATATGCCAAAACTGAGGTGTCTTAACTGCTGATTTATTTAAAGGTCCCATATTCTAAAAAGTGCCATGTCATGTCTTTTTTGATTATGAAACAGTATTTCAACACTGTGAAAGCATCAAAGCGCTCAATGCACACAGTCCGTATTCAGAAACGGTGCCTTTAAACAAGCCGCATATAACATAAAAAAAATATATATATATATATATATATATATATTTTTTTTAATGTATATATATATATATATATGTATATATATGTGTATATATATGTATATATATGTGTATATATATATGTATATATATGTGTATATATATGTATGTATATATATATATATGTATATATATGTATATATATGTATATATGTATATATATGTATGTATATATATATGTATATATATGTATATATATATATGTGTATATATATATATGTATATATGTATATATATATGTGTATATATATATATGTATATATATGTATATATATATTGTATGATATATATATATATATATGTATATATATATATATGTATATATATTATTATAGATATATATATATTATATGTATATATATATATGTTATATATATATATATATATGTATATATATATATATATATATGTATATATAATATGTATGTATATATATATATATATGTATATATATATATGTATATATATATATATATATATATATGTATATATATATATATGTATATATATATATATGTGTATATATATATATATCTATATATGTGTATATGGGTTGGGTATTGTTTATTTTAGTTTTTTTTCCAATACCAGTGCTCAGACAATACTTTTAAAGCGGGTACCAAAAATTAGAAATAGAAAAAAGGAAGAGTACAAAACAGTCTGTGACATAAAGGAACGGCTTGTTTATTGCTTTAATGACTTATTCAAAATGTACTAACAATAACTTGCATCACCAGTAAATTCCTGTTGAACAATAAAACCAACCACTAGATGGGAAAAGGATATTTTACAATAACTTTGAATGCACCACGAGGCTTACCAGTTTCAAGTAAACGTAACGTGTGTTTTTCCGACAACGGCAGCTGCAGACTGTTGTACGTCCCGCTGTTGGAATCCTCTACAGTGAAACACAGACACATGTTACACCGTTTTAACTGTGTTGAACCCAGCTACTAGCTAACGGCAGGCTAATGTTACCCGCTGCTACAGTAAGCATGTTAACTACCGCCATGTGCAGCGATGCTTCTGTTGTCTCTAATGTCTAATGAGTATCAGAGGGCAGCGCAGGCAGTAAAGTGACACCGAAATGAGAGCTAGCGGTTGTTTAGGCATCTGTGCCATAATAACAACAATAATAATCCATTTTATTTGTAATGCACTTTACATTTAAGACAAACCTCAAAGTGCTACCGGGTTTAGGTACCCAACCCAAACCATATCTAGGTAGAAAGGGCCATTACAGTCATTCCCCGGCTGCAATGACGGTGCAGAGAGCCAGACAAGAAAATGCTGACCAATTAGAGAAGACTGGGCTTTTTTTTTGACTGGTGCTAAAACAGATGTTTCAGACAGAGACAGAGGGTGAACACAGGTATACAGACAGACACTATGACAAAAAGAATGTGTTTCTTGAACATTAAAGCACATAAACACGTGCTAGTAGAACACCAAAATAGTATGAACCTGATAAATCTATTTTCCTACCATTTCTGTTGCTATGTCTTCAGTCATGACATTCTTTCTGAATAAAAGCATTAATTCCCACACTACAACATTCTGGAACAATTAAGCAGTATTCAATTCAAATTGCCACTGAAAGTAAAATCTAATACAAGGTACAACAAAATGAAATGTTAACAGTGCCAAGTTGTTACAGCAAAGCAGAGAGAGTCTACCAGTAGCTCTGTCCCGACAATAATCCACTCTGACAGCTGCAAAAGTAATGCAGAAGTTGTAAGCATCGGGGTCAAAAACATTCGCGGGTCAGCGACTGAGGCCAGCATGAGGGTCACGTTGTGCTGAACTGTTATTATTCAAACAGCAAAGCAGTAAAACTGGAGAGAAAGTGGAGGATATATCCTTGTTTCTTTCGCCAGGCCCACATCTGTCAGTGTTCCTCCTCAGCCGTTTGGACAGATTATTAAGACGTGAGACTCTACTAACAAGACCTTGGTCAAAGACTTTCACCAGACGTTTGATGTGGAAAAGTTTTTCCCGAAGTTCTTTGCACTGCTTCTTCTTCGCTTTGTAGTCTGACGTCTAGGAGAAAGAGAAATTTAAGCGAGCGGATAGTGAACAATCCAAACGATCAGGAGCAGTAGCGGTGCTTTTAGAAGAATAGCTCGACGTTTTGAGAAAATTCGCCCATTCACTGTTTTTGTAGAAAGTTAGATGAGACGATTGTTAGCGTTAAATATGAAGCTACAGCCAGGAGATGGTTAGCATAGCTTAGCATAAAGGCTGAAAATGGCTAGCCCACCCAGTTTTATGTGCTAAGCGAGACTACTTTCTTACTTAGATTCCATTTCAGTTTCTAATTTAAATTTGGCATCTTGGTAACCAGGTAACAGCCTAGACTAAAAGGAAGTCACTGCACCCGGCCAAGAAATGTAACCTTTGGACAGAGTCAGGCTAGCTGTGTGTCCATGCTTCCAGTCTTTATGCTAAGCTAAACAGCCGATGGCTGTAGCTTCCATATTAACTCTACAAACATGAGAGTGGTCATAATCTCATTTAACTCTTGGCAAGAAAGGGAAATAAGCATATTCCCCAAAAGGCTATTCCTTTATTTCCCATTATGAGACCACTGATCTAATTCCACTTACCCTTTTCAGGTCTTTGAGTCGGTTGTACTCGTCTGCCACACCCTGAAAAGGAATACAAATTCTCTCACTGAATTGTGCTGACTTTTCACATAGTTTTGGCAGGTTTCAACAAGTCAAATTTGAAACTTTTTAAGACCTTTTTAAGACATTATGAATTAATTTAAGAACTTTGTCACAACGTCAACTAAGCCCTAAATTCAGTTTTTTTCCGCTAAAACTTGCACTTCCCCATAGCTATAGAATGAAAATCATTTTATGTTTGTGGTGGAATCCAAAAGAGACTATACATTAACACAAAAGCTGATTGGCTGCAGTATGAGTTGCATGTTGGTTTCATTTGTAGTCGTAATACAGCAAAATTATGTTTGGACTAGGGAAAGAAAGAACTACAACACCACGGAATAAATGAAATGAGCATAAGAAGTAGCGTTACATGGACGTAGGAAATTAAAGACCTGTTTAAAATGTAAATGTGCTGTATTTATGTAGCGCTTTTCTAGTCTTAACGACTACTTAAAGCACTTTTACATCATACAGGAAACATTCACCATTCACACACATTCATACACTGTGGCCGAGGCTGCCGTACAAGGTGCCACCTGCTCATCAGATACACACTCTCACACATTCACACTCCGATGCGCAGCACTGGGGGCAATTCGGGGTTCAGTGTCTTGCCCAAGGACACTTTGACATGGGACTGCAGGGCAAGGGATCGAACCAACAACCTTCCGATTAGCAGGCAACCACTCTACCACTGAGCCACAGCTGCCCTTGAACACAGAGAATATGACTTTTTCTATTCTAAAATTTTGGTTTTGAAATTGTAGACTTTTTAAGACCACGCGGAATTCCTATTTCTACGGCAGTTTAATGGACTCTCACTGAGGATAAATTAAACTCTTATAATTAAAAGGCACAGCTATGACTCTATATTCCCCTGGCACTCAGTCCTGGATTCTTCCCCTAGCTCTGCACTCCTCCCTCCTGTTTTTCTCTACCTGGTACTTTATGGAGCCCTCGTCCAACATGTCCAGTTCTCGGCTCAGCTTGTGCATCTGGTCGCTGATGTCATCCATTTCAGCGCAGAGGCTCTTATAGCGGGCCAGATCCAAGTCAAACTCCTTCTTGTACTGGCGGCGCCGCTCGTCTGACGTTATCTCTGGGTACAGCCTGGAGTCGGAGGTTAACATGAAGACATGAAATGAGTAATGACTAGTACATTTAAACTATTATTGAGGCAAAAAGAGAAGGGATGAGCATTGTTTTACTTGTTTTCTTACCACTATTACATTCAATCAATAATTCAGAGTTGGCCAAATTGCCTTGAAGACAGTAGTAATGGTGGCCAGTATTGGTTGTAATACAGCATTTTCTTCTAAAAGACAATAATACTTTTTCAAGGCAAGGTGCATTCTTTCCATTAATACTGTGATTAATTAGAAAAAGAATGGTAAATACTTTTTTCAAACTTTGATTCAACTAAGTGTTTTTGCTTCATGCCGCTGCTAGCCAACATTCAAGCATCTTTAAACTCACCATTTTCCTGCATTAAAAGCTAAAACAAAAAATAAATTCAAATTCTGTTATTTTACATGGAGGAAAGAAATCTGAATGGGCTGTTAGACGGTACAACTCATTGCAATAAAAGGTCTTTCAGCTGGATTACTGAGTCACATAACTTAATATCACATCAGCCCAATTTTTCACTGTGACACTACGATACTGTTTGAAATCTAAAAAATGCCTTCTATCTTTAAGTTTGTATTTGAATGCTTTGGGTTGTATTTCCTGTATTTTTCTTTAATGAATTATGAATAAACACTTTGAGCTGCCCCCGCGTAGTATGTGCTGTACAAATAAACGTGCTTTACTCAGATGACAAGCATACCAAGATTGCAGTATTAGGTAGCAGGCAGCAGAGACGTGGCCCACCTGTACAGGTTGTCTGTGTGGTCCTGGTCCAGCTCATTGCCGGTGTCTCCGGTGGTGTAACCGGTCTCACACGGGGACTCCATCCTTTCCCGAGCAGCAGGCCTGGGCTCTCGGCCCTTCCTCCGTTCCTTCTCCACGTGATAAGGAGGAGGTTTCCTCATGCTGTCGGTCTCCTCTGAGGAGCTGTTGGAGCCAAGTGTGACCATGCTGTCATGGCACAGAGGCTCAGCACCCCGACCATTACTGTTGTCAGCAGCGAAACTATGGAAAAACGAGACAGGTATTAGACCACCGATTGTGTATCTGTGCTAGAACGTCTAAAGCCACATTCATATATGTTGCATTTATTTATTTTACTTATTAGAGTTTAAGCTCTCTTAGTTTATCTGGGCCTGGACCTCTTATATCAAGTACTTTGAGTTTCAGAGCACATTTTACTCCTTTTCAGCATCACATTTGTACTCTTGGGGTCTACTAGAATAGGTTTGTGTGCATTGATGTTCAAAAGACATTACGTTTCTCTGACTGCCCATCGCTGCCGCTCCTCTGCCTGAAACATTATTAAAGAGAATGAGAGCAGGTGGCAGTAGCCGGTGACAAAAAGCTGCGTTCAAGTCGGACAGTTTACAGCCGTTCCCAGCAGCCTTCAGGCTGAACAGGAAGTCACAGAAACACTCTCATCCTGTTAGGGCAGATTCCAATTTAAAAAAAAAAGGTTATTAGACCCGTATATCAGCTTGGACACAATCTCCAGTTGTTTTTATTATGACAGAGTAGCTGTGAAAATGTTCTGCTGTGGAAAGACTGTAGATGATGCGTCATCTGAACGGATTGAGTCTCTCTGACTTCTAAACGTACCATCAGCCACACAACACGTGTTCTGTACAGAATAAGCCTTTAAATCAGACAAATAACAAGTCAAATTGAGTTCATCCTGGACCAATCAGCTGTTAGATCAGCTGAGAGCCAAGATTTTCCCAGCATTCCTGCCTCTCAGTCAATTCTGCGCAGACCTGGCTCATCTAGAACCATTATTAATATTATTATTATTATTAGAGCCCAACCGATATCTCGGTTGATATTAGGCATTTCCCAAACTTTTGGTATATATCGGTAACTATCAGTATCAGCATTTATAATGGTCGATAAAAAATAAATACTTTTTCATTCATCAGAATCATTATAATGACAAACAAATGATTCTGATAAATGAATATTTAAAAAATAAAAATAAAAACGGGCTGTCAGCCATGTTATGAGTGTTGGCGCTGCATAGTCTGTCCACCAGAGGACGCTCTACTACGTCCCTGTTGGCAACACTGATGTCTTTTTTTGTTAATGTGTTTTTGTTCAAAGGGCTTTAGGTTTCATATCTTAAGTTTGTATTTTTATACATTTTATTTATCAGAACCTAAATGTATTTTGATGTTCCTCTGTTCTGTTGTGAAAATAAAACAAATTATTGTCATATTATCTTAGTGAGAACTCATAAATAACTACAAATAACTAATGTTAGGGAAATCTGTTTATGTTTTAACAATAATATACATATATCGGATTTTTTATTTTTTTTAACAAAATAATTGTATCGGTATCTGCCTTAAAAATCCTTTATCGGTCAGGCTCTATAGCAATTATCATTATTATTATTATTATGATTCAATCTTTGTCTGGAGAGCAGATGAACATTAGGTATCCGTGTCCTGACAGGAAGTAAGACGTGTGCATATTAAGCTTCAGGACTGAAACGTTTTTTTCTGATGTGTCCTGTGACCATGGTGGGGTTCTGATGTCAGACTCCTCAGCTGTGACCGTCACTCACCTGTTGCTTTTATAATTCCCCTCACTGTGGATGCTGACGGTTCCGTTGCCGTAGGAGACCACACCGTTCTCCGCCCTCAGGTCAGGTGCTGCTCTCTCTGATACGACAACAGTTGGTGCCTGCTGGGTGCTGCGCGCCTCTCCCACATGGTTCACCTGAGACAATATCAGGAGACTGACATCAGAATGCCTTCATTTAATGTCGAGGTTTGTTCCACCGCTGTGCAGATCATTACATTGAGATGAAATAAGAAAATCCACATTATGTTGTCGGGCTTTTCCCTACAGCTATAAGGCTTACGGGCAGCACCCACGTTGTTTTGGACACCACCCAAGGCGAATGGATGTTAAATCAATGTGAGCCTAATGATCTGATGATTGTTGTCGGTTCCCAGTGGACTTCTCTAGCAAGTTTTGTCTTTAAGATTTCTGAGGTTTATCATTTTTATTATTTGACTCTAGATTTTCCAATGTTTTAGATACAGCAAAATTGGATTTTTTTATTTTTCCTTTTACTGAAAAACGTAAAAAAAACAATTAAGGGAGGACCCCTAAACACCCCCACCAGGGAAAACACTGTAGTATTCTGACACATATTGCCATATTTAGCTCCATGATACATATGAGAAAATCCTCAGGGCGAGTCAGATGCATTTTTTATGCTGGAAAGAAAAAAAAGAAAAAACTTTCTGCACTAAATCTGTCACATAGGCAACGGAGTACAGAAGTGGAGAGCTATTGCTGTCTACGCTGCACAGCAGCCTGCGCTCAAAAACACTCGTATGAGAGAGGCTGTGTCCCTGCCAGACATGCATGCTGGACAGATACAGGACAACACACACACACACACACACACACACACACACACACACACACACACACACACACACACACACACACACACACACACACACACACACACACACACAAGCCCTGGTCATTGTGACAAACTGCAGAACAGAACTATTGAATTTATTAGTGGAGGTGTGAGTATGTGTGTGTGTGTGTGTGTGTGTGTGTGTGTGTGTGTGTGTGTGAGCACACTAAGAAAGGTTGAGACAGAAGTGAAATCGGTGTAACAAACATTTCTGCTACTCCATCTTCCTGAACTATCAGGTAAGCAAGCAGCCAGCGCCGACTCTTTTCTTTTGCAGAAAGAAACTTATCAAACCGACAATGTGAACGCCTACAGCGCGACACAGCACTGTCACAACCCTTTACAGCCACAGCAGTGGGGTGAAAAGCATCATCAAAATAAAACCCATGGTCATATTAACACAAATGATATACAGAGTATACACAAAAGCTGTATTATGTCTCGTGTAATCTAACGTTTTACTGTATAGTGCATCATTAGTGACTTCCAGGCTTTGACCCATTTCTCCAGTGAGCGGATGCGAATGTCTGGAGAGAGAAAAGCAGCCTGTGAAACAGATCTGATGAATGTGGAGTCGGCAGATGATGTTCTACGTGGAGAGAAAGTTCCAGAAAGCTGCATGGAATGTGATACACTGCCGCATAAAAAGTGCTGTAGCAGTCCGGTCAGTGTTTGTGTGAAATTGACACTTTCTGCTGAAAATCCAAAGAAGTGGGACAAGAAAATCTGGATTTGCTCTAAAGATGGAGAGAGGGAGCTTTCAGTGTCTCTTTTCATTACAGATTAATCTGCTGATTATTCTCATCCATAATGGCATCACAATTTTCCAGAGCAACTCAAACTATTAATTGTGCGTTGTTAAATAACATTAAACGCTCCTATTGAGTTGGTTTTAATCTAGTAATCCTACAATCTTTTCTCTCAATTGCCACTCTTTTCCAGTTCTGTTAAGTTAAAATGTGGCACAAAACCCAGGGAAATGACTTCTTTGCCAGGAATCTAATCTGCAGCAGTCCCTTTGCACACTGAATCATTTAGCGCCACCATGCTCTGAAGGGATTCACACAGCATCACTGAGGCAACGCAACCTTTTTTATACATTATACATGCCACATACATTATATATGCCTCCCTGCAAGCCAAGCATCTCCACTGCAATACAAGAGTGCCCCAGAATGAGGCCAGCATCTCGCTAAAGTGCCCTGCTGCACCGTTTGCAGTGATAGGCGGTATGTAGGCCAGGGCCTCGCTGGATTAACTGATTGAGTAGCTTTCTTCCCTTTTTATAATGAGTCATGGTGGACATGATACACTGGGACTGTAGTAGATTAATCACTGCTAAACACCACATGAAGCTACCGCTGTGACGTGCAAACAGCACAGCTTTCACAGGGCTCCGCAGCAGCAGGATCACTGCTAAATGCTGGCGCGCTGAGGGTCTGAGACTGCGGCTCTCAAACTGTGCTTCTGCTTTGTACACCCATACATCAGCCAGAGATGGCAAAAGTACTCACTTTCCGTACTTAAGTAGAAGTACAGATACTTGTGTTAAAAAATACTCCGGTAAAAGTGGAAGTACTGATTAAACTTCTTTACTCAAGTAAAAGTAACAAAGTACAGGCTTGGAAATTTACTTAAAGTATAAAAGTAAAAGTAGCCTTGCGAAAGCTTCCTGGAGCACTCAAATGTTACTAGAGAGACGCTGAGGAACTTCCGTGGACATGGAGGACATGTCTTTATATGGCAAAGGCTACATTTTAAATGGATGTCTGCCAATAGGCCTAAAACATAACATATATGATTATTATGACAGAGACTGGGACTCCAGGTTAATAAGATTCTGACTTATTAGCAAGATATGAATTCAGTTGTGATTCTGTGAGAATTCACAGATCCAGTTCTTTTATTTTAATCTTTCCCCCTAACATTTAAATTAATCTACATGTAGGTGTGTGCTCAAATAGGCTTCTGGAAATAAAATAAAGGATTAAAATATGAATGACTAAACAGACATTAATGAAGAAGTTCTCCAGCACATTGGCCAGGAGTCCTTCTTGATGCCTACTGTCTCAACATCTCTGTCAGATAAGGTCGAGGATGATGGGAATGTCTTGCTGTTTTCTTCATTATCAATCATGTCGCCCTCCATACTACTATGTGCTAACGTTAACACCATCCATACTACTATGTGCTAACGTTAACACCATCCATACTACTATGTGCTAACGTTAACACCATCCATGCTACTATGTGCTAACGTTAGCGCCATCAAGGCACAATGATTTGCTGTGAATTAATGCAGAATGCTGAATCTGTTGAGTTGTCTTAGTCGTGCGTCAAATGCACGTACAGTAGATGTATTCCCATCCATTTAGATTGAATATGGTATTGATGACGTAAACAATAATAAGGATACTCAAGTGAAATTATGTGAAAGTTGAGAACTAGATTAGGACTGGATTAAAGGTGAATCTGGTGTCCAGCTTGGCCCCAGGTGTGTCTGTTAAACACAGACGGAGACAACTTCTCTCTAGCTAAGTTTCTATCCACTTCTCATTTGAATTACAGAATCTGAAGTTTGGTCAAAAAAAAAAAAAAACCTCATGCGAATAAAGCTGGTGAAAGTGTTGATTAATATCAACGTGCAACCAGCTAACAGGTGAAGAACACACCAAACCACTAGCTAACTTGCTTTAAATGTGGAAGAACTATAGACCAGTAACAGGCTTAAGTGAACTGACAACATGAGTTATACGACTTACAGTTCTCAACGACGCACACACACAATCTCAGTTGATTTTCCTCCGGACAGCTTGTCTCCTTTTCACTTCTCTCACTTTTCTCTCTCCGTGTGGCGCGCGCACCCGCTCGCGGTGTGTGCCGCGTGTCCGCGCTATTTTCCGACATAACCTCTTGTACAGAACGAAAGTAACGAGCCAATTTTTAAAATGTAAGGAGTAGAAAGTACCGATATTTGTGTTAAAATGTAAGGAGTAGAAGTAAAAAGTCGCCACAAAAATAAGTAGTAAAGTAAAGTAAAAATATCAGAAAAATCTACTTGAGTACAGTAACGAAGTATTTGTACTTCGTTACTTCCCATCTCTGACATCAGCCTGACGTCGTCATACTCAAATTCTAGTCAGAATATGAATGAACTTCCCGACCTCAAATGTTGTGGGCGGGGCTAAGTTCGTCCGGCATCTATAGGCTGGCACCTAGGCTACCCATACATAAGATTGGGCATCAAGAAACGGTTCCAACTTGGAATTGTTTAAAAAATCCAATTCTGAAATAGTTTCTTTATTGGAATCGTTTTGAATCGTTTCAAATCCGATCGGTTCTAAAATTCAACACGCGTAAGTTCTGGTTTCCGTAGCGGCCACTGTCCTTCCAGACTCTTGTTGCGTTGCAGCCATGGAGCGCAGTAAGCTGCACTCTAACGTGTGGCTTTATTTTACGTTGAAAACCACCCCGATAAAACTGTAAATCCCCACTGAATCAAATCTGTTTTAAATGTGTTAACTCCAACCTTGAAAGATATATAGAGAATCTATAAGAACCGGAATCAAAAAGAAGATTTGGGATGGGAATCAAAATTGTTAAGATGAAAACAATACCCAACCCTACCAACACCCGTCCACAGTATGACAGCGTCACAGAGCCAATCATTCCCAGGGTGCCTGGGAATGATTATTTAAACTCAAATGTGGTAGGCTACACAACAAGTAGCTTACTACTTTGAAGAATAACTGCTATGAGCTATTTTTATTTTAGTGACAAGCTGCTCTGACAACCAGATAAAACTCGTTTTGTTATGCTGAGTTGTTAGACGGACGGTTGCAACAATGACTTCTCCCTTATTACATATACAGGAAAATCAGAAACCAATTTCATTTATTTTTGCAAAAGAGTAAAAATAAAATAAGTGTTCTAATAAAATTTAATAATCTAATCTTTCCATGTCTACTGGGTTTTTTGCCTAATTATAGATAGGTAAATAGTATTGGTATAGCGATTTAATTGCAACCTCCAAGAGCCGCCGAGAGGCTGAGCCAGGGAATAATCACCTGTTGACGCGCCGTTGGAAAATGGAATAGATGAAGAAAGCTTGTGATGAAACTGCAATAAACTTGCGGTCAAAAACCCAAACTCACCCCGCCATGCAGGTGCAGAGGTGTATAAATCAGACCAACCCCCATGATGGCCTATGTGATGTAATGGGTGGAAACTATAAACCATCCAAAAACAAACACAACATTCATGGCTCCTATAATTGGTAATCAAAAGCAGTCCTGATATTCACATGTGTGAAAGTTCAGGGGATTAGAGGACCCAAGCGCAGAGAGCAGGCAGGTAGGCAGGAGAAAGTTTGTGTCTAGGATTTCTTAACAAAAAAAAACATGGTTTGGGGTTTGAATCCGACTTGTGGCCCTTTGCTGTGTGTCAACCCCAATCTCTCTCCCCCTTGTCACTTTAATAAAAAGGGAAAAGCCCCCCAAAAAAGCCCCAAAAAATAATCTTAAAAAAAAACAGGAAAACACAAAAAGGGATCCAAACATGCAAAAAAACAACAACACAAAGAGTACAAACCAAGGTAGGCAACAAACTAAGTCCAAAATCCCAAAAGTCCAAAGAGAAAAGGATAACCAAAAACAGGAACACAGAACCCCCAGGGGAGGATTCGCTGACCGAAACACACTGACAGGACAAAATGATCTGACACAAGACAAGGGGAACACACGAGGGACAGGTGATACAGCAGGTGAGATACGTTAGGGTGAGGCGGGACAATCAGACAGGCGGGAAAACACATCCCCCCACTCAAACTAGTCTAGTATGTGATCAAAGATACATGGCAGACAAGAGAGATATCTACCGTTTTACAGAGGAGAACTGGTTTGAGATTTGGCATTTATTTGGGCCTTTTTTTGAAGAAATGTAAATAGTATGTGCTTTATATGAGTTATAAAGTTTATTATGTTTATTTTTTGCATATAGGAGAACTGTTTTAGACAACACAAATGCTTGTGTAGCATTGCTGTGGGTGTAATATCAATAAATATGACATTATTATGTTGAATATTGGCATAAGTAAATGTCACGAGGGCAAAAGCGTCTGGACTTTCTTTGAAAAAATGCATGTATTTTGTCAACTGTATAAGTTATGATGATTATTTCTTCACAGTGTGACTCCAAGACATATGAGAAGTGTTTTAGAGAGGAAAATGGCTTAGAGGGAGAGGTTTTACTGCTCTGTGTGGGGTATCAATACATATCTGTGAAAGTCATGTTCCGTTTATTTATTTGTCTTTAAGGTCCTACAACCATTTTTAACATTCAAGTGACCTCACTGCAACCCAAATATTCTAATACCCAGTTTGTCCTTAAAAAATGATGTTCATATCTTGACTGTAGACAACAGGGTTGATGTTTTACAAGCTTTTTTGTAAAATAAATCCAGACGGACAATGAACTGTATAAATGACCTGCTCCTGAGCCGTTTCCTTTAAGAGGCAACCGTAAAACATTGCTTACTGCTCCTTTTTTATATGGTTTCTATGCCGCTGTTATCACTGGTCTGGTTAATGATCACACAGAGTGAAACCTGGGAGTGCCGAAGACAAACAGCGGCCTTCTCTGAGTCAACAGCAGCGCATTCATGTGAGTCTTCAACCAATGGTCACTAGGTAAGAGCTGAGAGACTTGATGATGTGTGTAGGTCGGCCCTGAGCTTTAAACCTACAGGTCACTTGAAAAGAGCAAACATGAGGTTGTAAGCTTTTGTTTCGTTGTCTGTAAGTAGTATATCATCCGAACTCACTCATAAACACAAACGAAATCCAGCCGTTCATCCTCGGTTAATATATGGAGAAATAAATGATAAAACATAAGAGACATTACTCACCCAGTCCTGTACATCCTGGCCCTCTGACGACCTGAGCAGAAACTCGTCCCAGTAGATGTTAGCTTTGCCATGGCGCCAAATCTTGCTGCGGGTCTTGTAGGCGTAGTAAGCAGACAGGGACAGGGCTAACACCACCATCAGCCCCAACACTAAGGCAACCGCCTGAAGAAAGAGAGTAAATCATGGATCAGGATGGAATTAAATAGAAAGGACTAAAACAAAATGGAATAATCCCACTAACCTCCTCGGGATCCATGTAGCAGTAGTGGTACAGGTATTGATTGTACATGGGGAACCCCCCTGGAAAACCGGCCCCAACGCTGCCGCTGAGGCTGGGACTGCCCTGGATATTCTGGCACATCATCAGCATGGGATTGTATAGCATGCTCTGTGAGCTCTGAGACATCGGGTTCACCCCGATCACAAAGATGATGTCGATGATGCCCTTAAAGTCAAAAGAGAAGTACAAAAAATGAAATGCATTCAACGTTATCTTTGAATGATTCCACCTCTGAGACACAACCAGTGTTCTCATGTCAGTTTTGTGCCATGCATAGTAGTCCAGTGTTAACTCTGAATGTCACTGACTTCCTTAATGTTCTTTTTGAATTAGGACGCTGGGGTGACTTGTAACTATAGGTGTCACGATTTAGATTTTAATATCATAAATCGATCAAAATGAAGATCGGCAAATCCCCCAGTGTTTTTTTTTCTGTCTCCACTCCAGATGTACTCCCAGATGTACTTGCGCACATCCGAAGAAAATGACAACAGACAAAGCGTAGCTTACCGGCTGGTAGCATGCAGCTAAAGACACACTGGAAAGTTAGCTTAGCGGTAGCCTGCAGCTGCTCTTTACCAGACACCATGGCCATTGCCTGAGTCTGAGATAACGGAGAAACAACAGACTGGAAAATCCTCCTGCTTCAACATAGGTAAAGCATGTTCCAAGGTGACTCCATTGTGCGTTCATGTCCATCTCATTAAACTAATTTTGAGATAGAAACTTTTGTTGTAAAGGGCCCTCCTGCCAGCTCGAGGCTCTTATTGTGGCATTGCCGTCACTGCTGAAAGAAAATTTAAATCGAAAGTGTACTTGAATCGTGACTCTGGAAACTGAAAGTCAAATTGAGTCGTAGATTTGGAGAATCCCTAATAGTGACACATCAAGCTTAAAGCTGCGCTAATCAACCTTTTTACATAGGCTACAGAAACAATGGATCAAATATGTAATGGGAAAGGTGTCACCCCAAGATAACCATCACCCTTCTCTGTAGTTCCCCTCAACACTGCGGACTCATTAGCCTCTTTTAGCACATGTATTAATTTTCTGGCCTCAACTTTATTGTTTTGGTTCATTCTCACCTTTTTAACGACTTCATTTCCAGACAGCAAGCAGCTATGTGCAAAAAAAGCTCTTATAAACCGACTGTACACTGCCTGCTCAGGAGGGCATCAAGGGCAGATAGACACAGTTAATGACTAGCTGGTGAACATAGTGGCGCATGTAGCAGCTCCACAGACAGATATTTCCTTCTGGAGCTGGTGGAGACCAAAACAGAGCTAAAAGGAGATGAATATTTGAATCAAATTCATCAGATGGCCATAAATATGGCCTCAAATGTGTCTTTTTTCTTCATGTGCTGGATGTGTAATAAGCAACTGTTTTGCTGTTCTTACTGTCTTAACCCTCACCTAATTGCAGCATGTTGCCGTGTGTGTATAATGCTTAAAGTCATCCTGACAAGAGAAGGGAATCGAAATTTGGTTAGACTCACCTGAAGGACAGCTAAGATGATATCACAAATGAACACGGTGAGGTAGAACCTGCATCCCCTCATGATCCGTGACTGTGAGAAACTCCCCACCAGGAAGCCCAGTGAAACCAGGAAGTTAATGGCCGCCATGGAAATCATGGCCGACTTGGCAGACTGTGGCGTCATGTAGGAGCTACCGTAGCCGTAGCTGCCTCCATAATATCCCGACTCCATCCCCGCGATACTCCCCGTAGCCCCGACACCGTAGCCCCCGTACCCAAATCCATTAATGTCCCACACCAAGGTGGAAGCCACGCAGGCAAAGATGATGAAACACATGAGGACTGTAGCTGCTTGGAAGGTTTTGACGAAACCAGGGGGAGAAAACCAGCGGTAGAAGTGTTGAGGCTTCTCCTCAATGTAGTTGGAGCCCGGAGGGACATTGTAGGTGTAGGGGACATAATGGCTCTGGGGTGAGTGGACGCTCCTTGGGGGATAGAAGCTGTGGGAGTGAGTGCTGTAAGGCGGGCTGTACACAGGGGGCTATCGTAGTACCGAGACTCATACATGGTTTAGAGGATATCACTGCAAATCCACCTAGAGGAGGGAGGGAATAGGATTAAATAAATTTATGGTAAAAGCAACGTCCTTGTCATCACTTTAAATCACTACAAACATGTTTCACCACTTCAAAGAGAGCTATTTAAGGTGATACAGTCTTATTCTAACCTTGAGTTTTCTCAATCCTCTAGAGTGATGCCTTGATAAGTAAACTGACTACTAAAAATTGACAATATGAACGCAGGAAAAAAAATACTCTAAATGCCTGACTGACCTTTCAGCACTTTCTTAATTTGGGGTGAGCCTTTTTTGCTGTCTGGCATCTGTGGTGGAATAAAACAGTAAAAGTACATTTACTCAAGTACTGTACTTAAGTACATATTTGAGGTACTTGTACTTTACCTGAGTCTTTTCTTTTCATGCCACTTTCTACTTCTACTCCGCTACATTTCACAGAGCAATATTGTACTTTTTATTGTACTATTCCACATTAATCTGACATCTTTAGTTACTGAATTACTTTACATTCATATTTTTGCACACAAATAGTTATAGTTACAAATAGTTCAACAATATACAGGCCTACAAATCAGCTGGAATGATTAGCTGATTAAACACTTAGTGGATTGACAGAAACAGTTTGGATCGTTTCCAGTTTCTAAAATGGGAGGACTTTTCAGCATTGAGTACTTTTACTTTGAAACATTGAGCATCATACCTTTTCCTGATGATAGTTACATACTTTCACATAAATAACAATGTAAATGCAGGACTTTCACCAGTAATAAAATAGTTTTACAGTGTGGTATTACTGAAGTAAAGTATCTGAATGCTTCTTCCACCAGTGTCCACCATGAACCTCTCTGCCCTTCATCACCTCAGCCAGCACCCCCCCAGTGCAGACCTACGCTTCATCACTCCAGAGGAACAAAACCCAACAGGCTTCAATAATTCATACAGACAGCAGATCAGAGGCAGCCTGGGCAGCCATGCATGAAGCTCGCCCTGTTCTGGCCTCCCCTGCTCCGTTACCTCTCAACCTGCACTCAGAGAAAAGGGGAAGCTCCAAAAATAAGACGGTCAGCTGTGGCAGACTGTTTGTCTGTATCTTTTAATCCTTTCCAGGGTTTCCATTACTTTTCAATTTTGCTCTTAGAAAGTCAGAATCAACTAAACAGAAAGAACTTATATTTCTTGATAACTTCTAGATTCTAAATCCTCTATCAATCCCACAATGGGGAAACTCACTCTGTTGCAGCAGCAAGGAGTATGGGAAAAGACAGGACACTCAAAAGATAAACAAACAATAAATAAGTTTAAGAAAAGAGAATAAATAGCAACATGTAAATTGTAATTTTTTCCTCTCTCGGTTCTTTAACTGTAATTAATCTAAACTTGACAAAAAAAATGAAAACAAATTAAGATTAATTCAACTTCCGACTAAATATTGAGCTTCTGTCCACTCTATTCCAAGTGATCTGACCACTTTAGTCATTTCTAAAGGCTTTAAACCACATGTACAGCATGCTTTAAACTCCCATCATTATTACTTCTGCAAACATGCAACAGGTCAGATAACTGATCAACAATAAAAAAATGACACATTAAACTTAAATAATGAAATGATCCGTACCCACTTACCGTTACCAGGTAGGCTACAATAGAAAACCTTCACTTTGCAGCCGTCCAGCTCAGCTGATCTGATATCGCGTCATTCATGTGCGTCTCCTCTTTAACAGCACACTGCCCTTTTTATTCCTCAGCAACAATCAGAAATCGAGTCATTTCCCATTATGTATCATTTTTCTTAACCAAAAGCCCGTGAGTGAAAGGTGTGTGTGAGCGGGAGCACAGTTCACCTGATATGGACCCGGCGGCATCACGTGGTTTCTTATAGATCCCCTATAGGTTACAGCTGGTCTCAGATGAAGAGTAAAGCCTAGGCCTACTCTCAGTCCAGTTCATATAGGAAAGGTTGGACTAACCTAACCTAACATTACATACTTTTTAAATGTATAGAAATGTATTCTTGGGCAAATGCTGTTTAAACAAACATGAAGTATTTGAAGTTTTTTTTCTCTGAACTTTTATAGTGTGTACAGGTACGGATGATTAGGGCCACATGTGAAAAATGTATTTGAGTTTGAAGTCACAATTCTAGGAATAAAAGTCATAATTCGGAGTTTAAATGTCATAATTTCGAGAATAAAGTCTGACTTTTTTTTCTGGATTCTGACTTTAAACTCAGAAATTATTGAGTAAGTAAAGGCAGTGCCATACGTTTTGCAGCATTACTGCAATGCTGATATCAGTCTGCAGTAAATTTTTCTTAAAACTAAACCAGCCATATGACCAAAAAAGGCCAGAATCACAGAGCAGTAAAGAGACAAAACACATTGATAATGTATTTAGGCACTCATTTATGAGCTCAGGTGGCTAACACTGCTATGTCCACACAGAAAGGCAGCGTACAGCACGCATTTTATTGCACACACATTCTCTGGCAGAAGGGACACAGAAAATGTCAACAGTCAGTTCATGTGTGTGTGTGTGTGGGGGGGGGGGGGGGGGGGGGGGGGGGGGGGGTGGGTCAGCCTAACAACAGTTGACTGCAAGATGAAAAAGATATACTGTATGCATCCACATTAACAAGGTGTTTTCAATAAGTGTCTGCAAGAAATCCTGTCTGGGAACGTGTCAAGCAATTGAAAAAACACTCTGTTATCTTTGTGCAATCAATACACAAAAAAACAGGTGCTTTCCTCTGCAATTAAAATGACTTGTGAGCTGGATTAACAAGTCATAGAAGATTTATTTCAAGTTCTTGGTTTCCTGTAAGGGTAGATTGTGTCACTTTACAACCTGTTTACAGAGCCATGAACAACTAGTCTATATCAACGAGTTCCAACGGAATTACTTCGTTGCCGCTGGATGTTGTCACCTTCCGCCTTCCTTTGTGTTGGCGTTCTAAA